>NW_019174687.1:6439341-6707484 GCF_002260705.1 Seriola dumerili
CATAGCTCCCATGTTTTAGTCTATAGTGCTTAAAAAGCTGTGCTCTCTTTTCACAGATGAAAGGGCAGTACTTACACTTCCACAACATGTCTTCTGGAGACCTGCAACACAATAATAAAAAAAAACAAACATAAGAGACGGGGAAGTAATGTTAGATTATCCTCTACAATCTATCTGTATTTTGAGACTCTTAATTCTGGATAGTGACAAAACTGTGTAATGCCATTTGTTTGATGTTCACTTCTTAAAAAGTAATGTTGCTTTGTGGAAGTAAAGAGGGTCACATACACATTGCAATATCACAGCCTGGTCACATGAATACAGTTAACATTTGACAGGTGATTTACTAACAATTAATGGCAATTATCTTGAGTGGAAAAATACACAAAAAATATCCAATTAGCGTGGCAAGAGCAAAAATTTCCAATGCTGAAAAACAGGAGCTTCAAATATCTGTTTAAGCAACCTTTTCAACCGGCCACAACGTTTAGGAGCAGATTCAAAATGTCGGTTTTGAGCGCGCGTTAACAAGTGAAAATATCAGTGTTAATACTTGAAACGTCGTTTTCACTGCTCACAAACAGCTACTAAAGCTATGTGTGTCTTAGAATAGAAAAATGTCCGTTAAAATGCTTTACACTGCTAGCCAAATGTGTCTTAACATTACCACGTCAGTTTAGCTAATGAAAACGTTTTTTTTCACTGCTGTAACAGTCATGGAGCTAGTGCTAACTTTAAATCAAAAGCGACCACAGAGAAAAACGCGGTCGCTCACTCACCAGATTCAGTCGTACTGTCGCCCTCTTTTTTCGTCTCTATTCCACTCGAGGCACACGTCGCCAGCAGCGAACACTTGAAAATACATCCATGGAAAATACACGCAGGAGAAGTGACGTGCAGCAAAATGCCTTCAGACAGGTTACCTATGCTGCATTCAAGTGGTGTCAGAATAATCGGGTAAATGATTTTCCGAATGACAAAAATCACACAAACACTGATAAGCTACAGTAAATATCTGCCCATGTAGAGTAAAATAGATTAGTGAGTTATTTATTTGCATAAATCATGATATCAATGATATCAAGTCAATATTTTTGTGATTTAGGTATTGTAGAGTCTACTAGTAGAATACAACAACAGGTATGGGATAAAATCACTGATATAAAGCTTAAAAAGTGTTTCTGCATAGTTGATAACAACATGAAATATCACCAGAAACGGCTAACCATGTCTTTTTACATGTTTTGAGTATTAAAACATAAAAAATCTTCTTTGTAGCATCCAAGTTGAAAAATTACCTCGGGAACAGCGAACCTTCCTATACTACTTGAATGCAGCGGGAATTTAAGAGGCGTGGTCATGACCAAAACTTAAAAATTTCATCCCATTTAACTTAAAGTTACTCATTCATGACATTACTTTCAAATGTAAATATATTCTACTTTGAATTAGTAGACTGCGCTTAAAATTGATAGTTATACAATCAAACTTAAACAATCAATTTCAACGTACATAGATAATTTGAGTAGAAATAAAATCCGGGCTAACAGTGTACTGTTCTGCCAAAATAAGATCTGTTACATAAATAAATTACTCAACTCGTAGTAAAACTGGAACAAGAACGACTGAAGATTCAGAACTGCACTTAAAACGTGAGGCCAACAAATGTTCAATGCATGAAAATGGGAGAAAATACAAAATTGTACACAGTTCCATGAAAAGCAAAGCTGACACAATGAAAATCTTAGACAGGTTTGTACATTTATAGGAACTTTTTATCTTATGTAATTAGACACTGGTGACATTTTAAATCATTAAATCTCAGCACTGATTGTTAGAGAGTCAGCCTACATAAACAGCATTATCATTATTAGATATTTTTAATAATTTATTACTGAGCCATTTTTATTGTGTAATTAGTTTGCGGAGTACAGAATTGTCAGGTACTTCAAATTTACCAGTGTGAGAACGGTTTTCAATTCAGATTCTGTTCAGCTTCAAATACAAGGATAATCAAACACACACAGTGTGAAACTGAAATACTTCATACTACTACACATCTGTAGAAACACGAATTTGTGACCCCTTAAAACAGAGCAGTGTCTACTTGTGGCCTCTCATCACAGGCTATGGTCTGACTGTGAACATGAGTCATGAACAGTTCAAAGACAAATAAGTTTTGAGATTTTTAGAGGCCTGAAGAAGTAAAAATACTCAGTGTTTCACAAGAAAGAAGAAAAAAACATAAAAATATACCTTTCTTATCCATCTCCTCCCAAGTTATTTTATTGGGCATTTTTTTACCTTTAGTTTGTTACTTGCAGTGAGAGAGAGACAGGGGAGTCAGGGAGTGAGAGAGAGAGAGAGAGAGGATGACATGCAGCAACGGGGCCACAGGTCGGACTCAAACCTGGGCTGCTGCAGCCAGGACCAGGTCTTCATGGTATGTGCTCTACCAGGTGAGCCACCGGGGCGCAGGTTACCTTAACTTTCACCATAACATCTAAGCTAAACCCAGCTGTTACCCTATAATCTTAACCCAACACTCATTAGAACCTCATCCCTAGAACCTTAAAATAAATGGTTCCCTTGTTGGCATCAGATGGAAAGTGATACCCATGTTAACATATTTTGTTCTCATAATATAACAAGTATGCAGTCCACACACACATCACTAAGCGAGTTGGATGAACTTGTGGTTTTTGGGGTTGGTTAGTAATCCACCATGATTCAAAGGCCAACTCCTGCCCATTACTGAAAGTGTGTTAAGCTTGCTGCATACCTGTGTACCCACATGCATAGTGAGAGCAGAAAGAAGAGGCTAGTGGAACAGCAGGCAACTTAAAAAGCAGTTCAGTGTGTCAGTTTTCTATACTGGCAGCCTGCCAGGCTGGAATGATAGAACAACACCCCCTTAGGATAACAAGCAATCTTTCTTCGTACCTCACTACCTACAGTGCACCGGGGCAAACTACTTTACAACAACACCCCCATTTCCTCCACATCCTAGTCCTATTCAACTTAATTACAGTGGAGATAAGAGCAGCAACCCTAACTTCCTAAAATACATCAGTGTACAGTACACAGAAGAGTTGACTCCTCTCTGAAACTCGTTGATTTCTCTCCCTCTTCTCTGGCTTCCAGCAGCTTGATCTCTGCTCCGCTCTCAAAGAAACTCTGAGTGTCTTTTCTGTTTCAGCCAACTGGCCGGCCGGTCAGGCAGCAGGCCTCCAACAGCCTGCAGCTGCTGCTGTGAATATAAAGCAGAGTCAGAGTGCATTGATCACCAGCTCACTCCATCTGGTATTCAGCATAATTATGAATGTGCAGCTCAGGAACGGCTCAAATTATTCCACAGCAAACTGACTCATGTTGGAGACACTTAAAGCCTTTAATGTCTCAGTTTACTCCATTATCTACTAATAACTGTTCTACTGAGAGCTCACTGTGGCTTTGACCCCCTATAATACATAACAGTGGATGACAGTACCGGTTTCAGTGAAAGAATTTAAACTTATTTGTGCAAAATGAAAAAAAGCTGTTATCTTCATCATTAGAAACAAACATGCATGACAACAGATATGATTGTTGGCATCTGAAAGGAAATTTTATAGTGAAATGACTCCACTGAAAAGCTTCTGTTTCTTATTAATATTTATCCACAGAATCAAACAGAATTTCAAACAAATCCTTAGCCAGTGTTTTCCTGATTATTCACTCTGTTTCTATTCAGCTCTGCCTCATAATGAATGAAAAATGTTCCCAAATCATCCCGATCAAACGCCCATTATACTTCTCACTTAATCAAAAGTTTTATTCACACACAAAACTGCCTGTATCTCCATCCTGCACCCTGCTGCGGTCACACAGCCTTTTAAATAATCAATTGGACATTTCTATTAAGCTGTTAGGAGTCAACTGCTGAATAAGTGCCAAATTAAATAAATATTTAGAACATTGTGTTCAGTCTCCGAGTTCTTTATTCGTTTAGTTCGGCTCATTTGGCAAACTGAGAGTGAAGTAAATTGGACTCAAGGGGCACTAATTAACTGAAAACTTTAAAAATCAAGTTAATTTTGTCTTCTAAGAGAACAGCGGTGAGATTTGTCAGTGAGAAGCACATTCAGAGAGAGATGAGGAGATCTGAGAGTCAGCAAACTTAGACATCTGACCAGAGCGAAATGAACAGAGGATGAAGTGACAATAGACCACTTTTTTGTTTTAACTTACGGCTATAGAATAATGGCAACATCAGCATTTAGATTTCCTATGAGCCTCACTTTCATTATGCAACTCTGCTTGCAACCAGGCACGAAATCTTGCAGAAAAACGAAGGCTCAATTTACGGCACAAAGTAAATGCACAGCAAACCAGGAAGAGGATAATGCTTTTGTTTTCCATGGTAACTATAAGTAGATTTCCCCAAGTAATAGCGGCTGGTAACTGCCTCTATAGTTACAACCCAACAAGCCAGAGTAACTGTGGAAACTCTACCCAGCAATAGAAAAAGAGCCCCGTTGTCAGAGGAGGTAAAGAGAGTGACAGAATTTGAGGTAAAACAAGAGTGAAGCTCAGATGACCATTCACTCACTGGAGAGAGCCATGGTCCAACTGGGACAGAAATTCAGCCCTGGACTTGTCCGTTTAGTCTGATGGAACTTTAACATGTGAAATCATGAGGTTCTGTAATCCTGACCGACCTCTCATTCAGGAAGTAGTGTCTGTTTATATTCTTGTTCCATAACTGCATGGAGAAAAAATAGAAGCAGCAGACCAGTAGGGAATGTAGCCCGGCTGCAGTGAGTGCAAAGACTATGACCGAGGTTAATGAGAGTAAAATATTTGATAAAACGATGCATAATCTACAACCTTGTGGACTGCTGTGGTTAGACTGCTGCCCATGCTAGCTCTAGCAGTTTACATTTACAATCATACCTGTGCTATTTCCTTTCCCCTCATGCTTTTGGCCACACCCCACAAGTCGGTTTTACTTGGTGGATTTCAGTCCAACTGCACCAAAGATAAGAACAGCAAAGGTGTTACTTATAGCATTAACAAAGGAATACAAGGACCTGAAAACTGAAGCAGCTAAATGGAATCGATCCATCATTCATTTATTAACAGTGCCTTTCCCGCTGTGACATCATCAGTACCAGTAAACATAATCTGCAAGACAACTACATGTCCTCCCAAAATTTCCTGCCAAGTTATCATATCACTACAATTCATAGGATGCGGAGTTGCAAGGAGACATGACTTGACTCTTTCCTGATATTCAAGCTCCCCACCCTCTCCCTACAGATGGGCCCAGACACTCTGAAAGAAATGTATTTCACTTGCTTCTATCTGTGATTTTATCTTTTCAGTAACCTCTCGAAGCTTACGACCTTAACCGACCCTTTGTAAATCAGATCTTCCCTTCCAGGCTCTGTTCCCTCAATGCTCAAGCGAGACTGGGGTTGTTGATCTATACCTGTCAAGTTCATGCATTTTGAACAGGACCACAAGAAAATGAAACTTTCCTTCACTGGGGAAACAACTCATAATGTGCCTTTTTTCCTGTCAAAAATGGTAGCCTCAGTTTTGGAGGAGCAAAGTCGTCCTACTGACAAGTCATTAATAATGTCTTCACTCCAAGGCCTGATGGGGACAAAAACTCTAAAATGGCATCGTGACCGGAAGCCTTCACACACATTTCTGTGAAAGCACAGCTTACTCTGCTAAGAAAGGAAGGAAATATCTCTTTGAAATGAAAACAAAATTGCTTTTCCCCGTGTTCCCATTATGGTCCAGTTTTGGTCACGACTGCCAAGTGATTTTTATCAAACCTGTCAGATGTAGTAGCGACTAATCCTTTCTCAACAAAACAGAAATAGCATCAATCTGCTTTTTCACACAAGGAGAAGCTGGAGATGGTGAAATGATTTTCCCAACAAAGAGGGTGCAAAAGCCAGTTAACAAAAAGTGACATTGTGTCTTCTCTCCACCATGAAGCGTTTTACTCATCTGGAGGATTTTGTTAAAGGAAGAGGAAGCTGGGGAATTACAGAACAATCTCCTTTGCGACCATTAAATGGACTGCAGCGTGTCTCAGGTTAGTAGTTTTAATCTCTCACCCATCTGATTTGAACATGGAAGAGCCAGCTGGTTTCTCTGTGTGCGGTGTGTCCACAGGCCAGCGAGGTGTGTGACGCTCATGTTGAGTATGTGTGTAAGTGTGATCCCTTGTTTCTCGCAGGCTCTGGCCTCAGTGTTATCGGATTCCCCTGCAGCGTTTGTTGTCAACAGGCTTTTTTAAAAAATTTTTATCATCCAATTCCCCTGCTGTCTATACTCTCAGTAGGTTTTCATTATCAGATTCCACCCACTGACTCTCTCCGCACACGTCCCCCTCTCCTTTCTGTTTCCAGGCCTTTTCCCTACAGACCCATCTGAAAGCCACCAAGACCTCCTCTCCCATGTGAGCTCACAGTTATCCCTCTAGTCCACTGAAAGGGGTGTGCATCTGAGCTAACACAGAGCCATTCTATTCACTCAGTGTTCAGGCCCAGCTGCGTGAGCTGCATGAAAAAAAATGGGGGAGTATTTTGCGTGCCATTTTTTTTCTTCAATCTCAACTTGCATTTCTCCTAATGCAGGCAAATGCAACTCTAATTTAGTTTGGAATAAATGTACAACTCTGCGAGGTGGCTGCTCACATACAGACAATTTTAACATATTTCAATCAATAAAACATATTGGTTATACCAGCGAGTATTGAATGTGAGTGTGAGTACTCAAGTTAATTCTGAGAAAAGGTGTTCCCACGGAAGAAAATCAGACCTGATGGAAGCCAATAGAGTCCATTATTTTTTACAATGGAGGTGCATTACAGCTCTTACACTCTGCAATTTACCAAAGGAAAGAAAATTGTTTTTGTTTGAAGTGTTACCCTTTTTACAATGTTCGTAGTTACTTTAAGTGTGGAGTCTAAGAATTGCTGCCAAACACTACCAAAGTCTATATTTTGAGTATCAAACGCTCACCTCCTGCAGGGTTGCATTCGCAAAATGACGACACAAGCTGCAGGAGGTGTAAACTCACAGTGGTTAAAATGGATTCCAGTGGTGAGAAGTTTCATTCATGGCATTGTTGAGATGCTACTGTTCTTTTTTTCAAAACTCTGTAGCTGCGCTGGAACTGTATACAGGTGAAACTGTACTGAAAATACAGACAGACAGACAGCAAAGAGAGGTCTCCTTAGATGTTTTGATATCTTTTATCCACAGTGAAAGCTCCTCGTCATTGGAAACAAACCAATTTAAGCCAACCACAGACACTTTTCTAACTTTATGTGTAAACTGCAAACTTATAGCACCCACTTGGACTTCAGATGACATATCAATTAGTAGATATTAGCATTATTGTCATCAGCATGAATAACAATGTTATGTTAATGTTAATAAATAAATAAATATTTCCCCAAGCCAGCAAGATTGGTGTTGCCAAGATTTAACTTACAACCAAATCTTTGGCCAAACAACAGCAGCAGTTAATTCATCCTCCATGTTCTTAGTCTGGAAAAGTAACATCTTGATGGGGCTTGAAGATCAGAAGTCACGAGAGACAAGAGTAGAGAATAATTTTGCATTAGGCTCTATTAACACCTCTTCCTTATCACAACTACACCTACAATGCTTTCATTTTGAATAATTGTCTATATGTCAATGCCCAGTTTCCGGGGGAATTGATTTTTATTTTATTCTGATTTCTTCTCATTAATCTAACATCCTACACAATAACCAACCACGCAAACTTTCTCATGACCTGGATATGATCATGAAAGTCTACTCACATTTGGTCTGGCTTTGTGTTATTTCCTGTCTATATGATCTGACTGCCACTCACATCTACTCTTGTTTGTCTGTTTGTCATCTTTCACTCTACTGTACATGGTTTTGTCGGTCGCTCATTTATTTCGGTTCATAGCTTACATTCTGTACTGCATATTATTTTTGAAACCCCTGGGCTAATATAGTTATGTAGCCTAATTCCTCTGCTACCTGTTAAAAAACAATTAGGTTTTACAGTCACTCAAATCTGCTCTGCACTAAATCCACTTCCTATCTTGTTCCTTTCAGGAGTCTCTGCTGGATATGGTCAATTTTCATGTTACCTGTGTCCATCAAGTTAGTTGCACAACTCTTTACCAATATACAAGGCACTGATTTATTCCCCAAATGTTTCTTGCATTTTCATTATTTTGATGGACTTGAACACTAATCATGGTCTTCCCCTTGCTGTTTGTCCGCAAAGTTAGAAATCAACCAGCTCTCTTTGTGCCTATTTGACTTTCAAGGAGGCGTTAAAGATGAGTAAGAGTCACTAAAAATGTGGAATGAATCATTACTGAATGCATATCCTCCTTCAGTGACTAAATTTTGCACTTAGCCACAGTTTGATGGTGCACCACTTTGGTCCAGACTGACATATCTTGACAAATATTGGATGGATTGCCATGAAAGTTCATTGATTGCGCCCAGAGGATGAATCCTAATGACTTTGATTATCCCCTGAATTTCCATCTTGCACCAGCAGGTCAGTTTTCAATTGCCCAGTGAAATATCTCAACATATAACAGATGGACTGGCACAAAATGTTGTACAGACATTCATGGTTCGACGGAATGAGGGAGAAAAAGAAAAACTGCTGCATATTTGGAGTGGTTTGATAACAGTAGTTAATGAACCCCATTTTAAATACATTTTATATTTCAGATGCTGAATAAATTATAGTATTTATACTGTGCTTTAGATACAATTGCCAGTGACAGTGGCGTTGCATGCACAAGAAGTTGCTCAATCACAGCTATAAGTACCCAAAACCAGGGTTTGATTAAAAAAAGAGGTAAAAACAACAGTTTGGGGGGATTTGAAACACTGATATAGCATATTTACCTGTATATGTAAATATTACAATATATTTACCATATTCATTTCTGGAAGAATTTTGTAATTTCAGATACCCCTAAAGTGGACCGTACCACTTCTTAACTAACAAGTTACAGGTCTCGTCTAAGTGCCTCACGCCATCCGTGCTCCGTCCTGAAGTCCCTGCGCCAATACGTCACAGAAATAAATTTGAGAAAATTTAGGTAAATATAAGTAGCAGTAAATAACTATCTAGCTGGTATAGCGCACTTTCTTATCATCAGTTTCTGAATTAGACTGTGTCAAGTATGGATGAATGCTAATGTTCAAACTTTTGCTGTAGTTACAGTTTTAGCTAACCAATGTTAGCTAACTCATACTAGCTAACTGCTAGCCATTTTATTTGTTGCTAGCCTTGTTATTTCATTGCCAATATATATATATATATCATATCTAATTTTAACAAACACTGGTGCTCAGTCATGAGTAGTGAGACAAATACTGTTCTCTCTACTCCACTACATTTATTTGGCAGCTTTCAGTTGTCTGAAGCGCCTGCCTGCTGCTGTTCTGGGTCCCCTTTCGTTGATCCCCCTGACTGTCATTGTATAATTTGCACTCTCATTGTAATATGTAGTTAGAGTTAAGAAGGATATATGAATGTTTCTACCCTCTCACTGTAGACCCCCCTGTCGTTTTTACCTCTTTATGGGGTCAGACCCTCCCAATCAGTGCCAACTATACTACTCAGATTAGAGTAAGGGTCGAAGTTTTTGATCTGAATTTATGCCATGTGGTGAAACTACATTTTTATCCTGCAAGTGTGAAATTGAAAACTCTCTCGCTCTGTCTCTCTCTGTCTCTCTCTGTCTTTCTCTCTCTCTCTCTCTCTCTCTCTCTCTCTCTCTCTCTCTCTCTCTCTCTCTCTCTCTCTCTCTCTCTCTCTCTCTCTCTCTCTCTCTCTCTCTCTCTCTCTCTCTCTCTCTCTCTCTCTCTCCTCCTTCAGTCTGTGGGGTTTGAGGAGATCTCTCTTGGAGCTGGAGAGGAGAGGTCCGCCGTCTCTCTCTCCTCCGGCAGCCACTGGGCTTCTCTGCATCCTCCCGCCGCTTCATCATGGATCTGGGGACTAAAAAAAGAGTCGCTGGGATTATTATCGCTCAGGTCGCCCTGGTTCTCTCCAGCTCATACGGGACAACCGGAGAAGGTGAGCAGGCTTTGCGCGCTTCTTTTTTTTTTTACTTTTCTTGGAGGAGACGCAGCCAGTCCGGGCAGCTCCAGACCCGGAAAGGAAGCTTTAAATTCTTGCTTCTGTCACCCTCCCTTTACCTTTCTTGGATGCAGTGACATTCAGTTGTCACATTTAGTTGTTATGTTAAGTTGGATAAAGTACAGGTATTTATTTTCCGGTGAAGGGTGTGGGATATAGCGCATCTCGTTTGCGCACTGGTGCTCGGCTGTAAAAAGAGAAATAAGGGCAGTTTAAGTGGTTTTACATGAATGGTGATTGTTTCCTGTTATTTATTAATCAGTCCATCACTATAGCACATATTTGAAAGCAGGTAGCCTGTTCAAAGGAATTTAGTAACCGACCTCCCTTAATTCACTGGGTTTTGTCGCAGTTAATTAGCTGCTTGACTTCCAGGGTTAAAACGACCATTCCCTCGTGGGGATGTTTGCACAGAGGAGGATGCTTCTGCTCCAGGACAGACCCCCATTTTATCAAAGAAAAAAAAATCGTTGTCACTCAAACATGCAAGAAATCAGTTCATCCACTGTGTGTAAACAACGTTATGGCTTTGTTTTCTGGTTAATTGGGTGCTCAGCCCAGCATGATGAGCGCCCTGGGACTGAGCCACGTTTGTGCTCACACACTCAGGAGAGCAGGCAGGACTGTGAAGGTGTGTGTGTGTGTGTGAGAAAGAGAAAAGGATTGTATGCAGCTTGGAGAGGTGGGTTAGGGATTGAGAATTTGCTGGTTTGATTATTTGACCTCTGTGATGGAGATGAAGGAGAAATTGTCTTTTTTTCATCTCAACCATTGAGTTTTTTTGTGCCAGTATACCACAGTGTTAACAGGCCGTTTAGGTCAGCTATGAATGTGCAGGCATGAGGAGGAGAGGTACACAGATCCAAGCAGGTAAATGGAGAGAATCAAGATGAAGGGAGGAGAGAAATGGAGATGTAATTGAAGCAGATGGCTGTAAAAGTTCTCCATCCATGCTGGTTTTACTCTCCTCTTCCACAACCCCTTGATATTGCTACCTGATCCTCCCTTTGTTTTTTCCCTCTTTTTTATTTAACCTCTTTTGTGTTTTTATTTGGACCCCCCTCTTTTTTTATAGCCAGAGTTCCTCTGCCATGCGACCAACATCATCATCATCCCATGCCTTCTCCCTTATGGCTTCCCCTGAGTTTTAATCTTCTTCACACCCATCCCTCTAGTCCTCTCTGTGACAGACCGTCTTACACACATCGCTGTGAAAATGTCAGATAAGCAACATGCTCAGTAATTATTGAGGTGTGCTGGTTCTGCTGCTGTTTAATGGAAAGGCAGGCAGTCAGCTGTCAGACGGTAGAAGAGTGAGAGAGACATTGCTTCTTCTGCAGCTGGAGAGATGAATGGAGAAACCAGGTGATGCAGGGAGGGGAATGCAGTTTTGAACAGATCAGTAGTTTTTCAGCCTTCCTTTCTCTTTCCTTCTTTCTCTGAAAAAAAAAAAAATCTACAGCTTCTCCATTGAACGCTTCTCCTCGCAAGCTCATTTCCTCCTGCTGCGCCTCTCCTTCAGCTGCTTCTCCTCCTCCCTGCTGGTTCTTACTCAGATCTGCTGCTCACTCCCCATCCTCTCCTCCCTGATTTGGTCTTCCTGCTCGCTGCTCCTTTCTATCGGTCTTCTCTTCCTGCCGTTTCATTTTAGCTTCTGTCCTCCTTGCATCTGCTACCTGGATCTCTGCCCTCCTACTGTATCTCAATCAGAGAGCTGCTGCTGTGTCGCTCTCCCTGTCTTGCCGATTCTTCCTCTTTCTTTAGGTCCCCCCGCTCCTGCATGTTTTCTCCCCGTTTCATGACCACATCATTTCGTATGTCTGTCTGTATACTCCTGCTGCTCTTTTCTTTCTCTATGCTTCTTCAGGTTATTTTCTGATTCTCCTGTTGCCTCATCTCTGCTGCTGTTTCGACTCTTGCTCGACCAATTTGTGTGTTTTTTGAAGGCTCAGACCAATGCTGATACTTGCTTTTCCAAGTTTCAGTTCTGTCAGGTTGTAAAAGCCTACGAAACAGAATTTAGACCACTAATGGATAATAGAAGTCTCCCCTGCAACCCAGACTGATGAAATTCTGAAATAGTTTTAAGGTAAGCAGCACCACACCTATTCAACAATAATCAAAAGTCTCTGGTGCATTGACTAACTTTAAAGGAAATGTGTAAAATGAGCAATGAAATAAAAAATTCACATGCATGTTGTCATGCAGTCGTGGGCGGGGAGGAATCTCCATCATATCAGAGGTCTAAAACAGGACTAATCAATACTGAATATGTAATTAAATGCATGTAATGGCCCAAAGTATCAGCTTTCTATTGGTCAAGCACGAGATACAATCAGTGTTTTCTGCCGTGACTCTCATATTTCCACTTTGGTTTTGGTTTCTTTCTTTGCCTCGGCTGCTCAGCCTCTTACTGTTTCTGTTTTTCTCACTCGACCTGACCCAGCAGCACACTCATCATGCACGGACCATAAACCACAACAGCATAATAACTTAAGTCTGCAAAGGTGGAGGGATCCCAGCTGCAGGTTTCACACTGAGCCCCCCCCCCCGGTGAGAGTTCACTGTTCATTAAGGAGGTGGTACAAAATGACAACAAAGTAGAAATATATATTTTAACAGCCGCAGATGGTGCTCTGATGACTTGTTAGCCGGAGGAGTGAATCGCTGGGGTTTATGTGTTGAGATTCAAGGTACTCATGGTGTGAAACAGCTACCTGCAGGGCTGTGCAATCAGTGTGCGTTAAATCGTTTTTGATATTAACAGTTTGATAGTCAAGGCGTGCTTCTTACATGGAGGTGGTTGAATGAAGGCAGGTCGGCCTAGTGTTTGTAGAGACTGTAATGTAACTGAAAGGTTTGATCCCCATTACTGATTCTCATGGTGATCTGGAGGTTACTGGGGTTTGTGTTTTTTTTCCGCTGAAAATAGCTGCCAAAAGCAACACAGATGAGAGCGGTGAGAGTGAGCCAAAACAGGAGAACTAAAACAATGAGCTAAAGATGCAAAAACACTTCACGTTTCACACAAACAGTCATTTAATTTAATTTGATATATAAAATATTTATTAGTGCAGCTTTGAATGTAACTTGGCCATGTATCTTGCATTTTTAGAACAATATTGTTGTTGTTTGTTGTTATATTTTTCAAGGGTCCATATTGCAGAAATGTAGATTTCCATGTCTTTTCTGATTATAAAGCAGGTCTAGCTTCTATAGTGATAGTGAAAGTATCAAAGCGCTTGGTCCACAGAGAAATGCACACAGCCTGTATTCAGAAACTGAGCCTTAAAATGAGCTGTTAGGACTTTGTAACTTTGTGACGTCACAACAAAACAGTCATTGCTCTCAGTCATGCTCCTTGCCTTGCTGGATTTGGTTCCTCTGAGTGTTTACCTGAAATCTGCTGTATTTTCTTACAAGATCACTCAAAATACAATCAGACAATCAGAAGAGAGGCTCAGCGCTCCAGAGAGAAGCTTGAGAGAGGAGATGTAAAACTACATTAAGTTGGTTATTGGAGCTTATAACCACACATATATCTTCTCAAAGAAAACACATGAAAAGTGTAGACTATGGGACCTTTAAAAATAAGTGACGAAACATAGATGGAAAGTGGAAAGCAAGACCAGAAACCCCAAACAGAGCAGAAAACCAAATTTTTAAAGATCAACACTAACATCAAGATGTTTATCATCGTAAAAGAGCAAGAGCTTGTGTCGATTAGTAACAATTTTGCACTTACACTCAAGAATCACAGAGAGAAATCTATCACAAAGAGACCAATTTTTTCCAGCAGAAAAAAGACCAAAATCCACAGTTGCCTCAGGGCAAGTTGTGCTCTGAATAAAGCATGAGGCCGTCATCATTAGATATGATACACAAACAAGTTGGCCGTCCTAAACTTGCTTGTATGCCCATACGCTCAGCTTTGATTGGAAACAAATTATCACTCGATGTCTGGCCGCTGTGGAAAGGAATTCTGGAAGCTGAAGCAGTAAATTGCTACAGCTTTTTGAACATCACAGACTGATGAGATGTAGGAGTTGCAGAGTATCTCACAATGGACTGTTCCTTACCAATTTTGTTCCTGTAAACTGAGGCTTTAACCTCCGTGAGTCTGTGAGAGATGCTGGTTGTTTCCCAGCAGCTGAACAGGAAAAAAACTTCAGAAGGTCTGACTATAAAATCTGTGAGACAGTATAAAGTAAGGAGCTGAAGAAGTGAGCAGGCTGCCACAAACTGTCTAATCTTGTATTCCACAACCTCAAAGAAAGGTGTGGATACATGTGCTGCAGGTTATTCAGGTGCAGCCGTGTATCAAGAATTTCTTTTACACAATTTACATTTTTCCTCTTAATTGAGGTGCTTGGACGGCTGTAGACCAAAGCATTTTGCTAATGAGAATGCCCCTAATCAAGTTGCTAAGATGTTGGCAGGAGAAAATTGGGTTTATGTTGGACCAAGACTGAGAGTACATCTATGTTAGCAGCTCTTTGAGGCTGTGATTGACAGTGACAATTTGAGAACATGATGATGTTTAACAATTCTAATGTCCATGCTAAGCATCTTAGTTTAGCATGCTGGCATACTAACATTTCCTAATTAGCACTATACTCAAAATACTGAAGCTGATGGGGATGATGTTAGTTTTGCAGGTATTTGTCCACTAATTTAATTATGACCAAATTAAAATTTTTATCTGATGATGGCAAAAAAAGGTAGGCAAATCACCAAAGTTATTACACTTCATCCTGAGGGGAGCGTCAATATCTGAGCCAGATTTCATGGAAATCAATCAACATAATTTAAACCTCATGGTGACCCTTAGACAGCAAGTCAGCGACATTAAAGTCAGCGGGATTGATCCTATGGGGACCATGAATGTTTGTATGTAATTTCAAGGCAATCCATGTAATTTAGTCTGGACAAAAGTGGTGAACTGACCGACATTACCATGCATAAAGCCATGTCCATCACGGCTAATAAAAGTAAGTGTGTGGCGCTGAGGCAAAATGAAATCGAAAATTGCAGGCTTTTGCAGACCTTTCCTGAATAACATTAATATCATTAATAATATGAACTCTGCTGTATTCCTCTTCACACAGAGCAGAGAAACACAGGTACAGACTGTAATCTTTTTTCTTTTATTGTATTGTTTAGTGGTGCTCTGCAGTGTCTCTAATCATGCCCATAGGCAGTTTTGATCCCTTGTGAATTTTGCTGTATTTTGCTGTTTCTTTAAGCATAATTTGAGTTGGTACAGCACTGACTTTAATAAATTTCTACATTAATTAGTGGATTAATTAATTAATTATGCTTCATGATTAAGCTTTGGACGTCTCTGCTGTCTCCTCGTTCTTGGACTTGTTCTGCTTTTAGAAAAATCAACTGCTTTTCAAAGCATAAATTCAGTGAAGACAAGACATGTCAAGGTTAGCCTTGCCGTGTAATCAGACATGAAGGCCACTGTTGTGCTCATATACAAAGTTTAATATCAGCTTGGGGGACACAGAATGATGAATGTATATAATTGAGGTAAACTCAATTAATGACCTACAGGTCTTGATTTCCCCATTGTTGCTGCTAATAGTAAAACACAAAGGTCTGTATTATTCAAACATGGTTTTGCTTGTAACACATGGAGAGCATAAGCTAACTAACATTCAATCCATTCAAGGAATTATCATGTGATTATGTCTTATATTTTACCTTTATTATTTTCCTTTTCTTACCTTCCATCTGTTTCTAATTCAGTCATTCCTCTCATTTTCCAGAGAACTGTTTGACATGTATGTTTCACTGTAATTGCCCTGCCTTGCAGCTGCTTTGCATTCTGGTCAACTGATGCGATGCTGTGTAATGTAATATGTTTATACTTTAAATCAGTCACACTAGTGGGTGGGCTCTGGGGATGGTAATATCGGTTCATCCACCACTTTGGTTCAGACAACATGTTAAAATGTCCAACTTTACACCAGAAATAAACATGTTTACAGTTTACAGCCTGGTACAGAAAACGGTTTTGGTCTCTATAGCTAATTTCCCCCTTCATGAAAACTGCCTGGCCTCTAGCTGTCTGCTTGGTGTCACCTCAGCTAATTCAAGTCACTGAACATGACCTCTTGGCTGTGTTTGTGGTGTTGGTGCCTTTTGGTGGATTTTTCATGCAGATATCAGATAAATAGCTTTTCATGTGGTTGATTGACTAACAGAACGTGAGGCAGTCTACTCTTGTCTTTTTGAGCTGAGTGAAATTCCAGTATTATTTTAATTATATGTTAGTACTAATCATCAAGTATCAGTGTCAGCACTCAACATTACCTGGCGTAATAGATTAGGTTGTTTACTAGCTAATTAGCCAGCAAATTGATTAGCCTTGGGTTAGCTTTCGAGTAAGATGCCCCAGACGCCCAGCTGTGCTAACAATGCTAATGGTTGCATATGCTTGCCAGCCTTATTAAAACGACATGCACAGAAGTCTCAGCTTCAGATACTCTTCATAAAACCAAAACAATGAAACAATCCAATGTCATTATGAAATCAAACATCTGGCAAACAGGAGGACTTAACAGGAATGTGTTAAAATGCAATATTTTTGTGATAAAAGCATTTCAGAGTTTTAAAACCATGTGAAATTAGTATGTGTATTTTCTGGTAACTGAGTTAGTGTGTATGTGTAATAAATACATTTATGTTGCTCTGCTCAGTGTAGGTTTAAATGAGCTGGATTGCCCCCGGGTGTTTTAAGCAAACATGAGGTTAAAGTTTATGTAGACACGTTAATATGGAGATGTAGCTGCCTGGACTGAAAGGAGGCACATCTGACCTGCTGTTAAACACAGTAGATTGCCTCTTCAAATATTTTGAATAACTTAATTGGTAAGTTATATAAATAGTATGTAAATATTGCATTGATATGGATAAACAGTTTAATGACAACTCATTTTTTAAGCTGTTTTGTAACATGCCATAGTTCATTAAAAAAATTAAAATAAGATCCAGTTTGAGATCCTATTGTAAACTAGCACAAGCAGTTCATGGTGTTATATGTATTTGTGCCTTACTCCTGACCATTCTGAGCACAAATTAACTTTTTTTGCATGATAATAATTTCTGTAGAAAATATCATTTATGTGCAATGGAAAAATCATTTTCATAAAAAGGTCCTATTGCTTGATCAGCAGTGAGGAACAAACATGACTTAATAGAAGTTCAGATTCAATACAAAATTTGAGGGGATGGATGATAAGCAGACATCATGGTGAATACAACAAGCCAGGCGTGTTATAGGATTTCAGAAAGCAAATTACTTGTTGAGGGATCAGACCAACATCATGACGACAGAGCGATGGACAGAAAACATGATACAGACCATCGTATTATGGTCGTACTGACATACAACAGTTGGAAATAGAAATACTGTTGTTGGAGACTGCAGGAATCCAAATTAAAAGCAAAGACTGCCTCAAAGGAAACAGCTTTGGATAAAGCAAGATATTTGGCATTTATAAGCCATAACAAAAAGGGAAAAAAGAATCCACAGCTCACTCAAACCAATAACTTGTCCTTAAAGCATTTACTCCTCAAGAGAGCCCACCTCTTGTTCACCATTCACTTAATAATCACCTATGACTTTTCTCCACACGTCATTTGGTTCAGTGGTCTGTTGGTGCCAGGAGCAAGGTCTGGCTGAGGCTGTTTATCAGAGTGAACTGAAGGAGCTAAGATTTGTCCTGAGAGGTTTGATATTTGTGTTTCCTCACTCACTGTAACTGTGTCCGTGTCCGTGACTGTGTACACAGCAGCCTTCAGCGTGATTGGTTACACAAGTAATAGCCTATCAGATCATGCTGTGGGTGGGACATTGCTTTAGACCACAGAGTGCTGAATACAGACCAGAGACAGGTGGCTGCATCAGAGCCAAAGCAGCACATTTTTAGATTAATTTATTTTATTAGTTATCAGTTAAAAGAAATAACAATACAGATAATTGGAAAATGCAGAATTTTACCACCAATAATCAGCCAGGCTGATAATCGATTGATCCCAATAAGTGTAATATTGAGTGGTCACTGTTTTAAATGCATTTCTTTTCCAATGATTGAACTTAACTGAAAATGTTAATATCTCTGCAATTGTAAACGAGGCCTTATACATGAAAAACATTATGCTGTAGATTGTAGTTATAGCCAGAGGTCACAGCCAGACATGCCCCCCTCCTCCTCGACTTCATTGCCAAATAATGCTGGTTATTGGTTGTGGACAAAGTAGAGAGCAAAACAGGGTCAGGTTACGATGACGCACAGTTTATCATTTATTCATATAATGCTATCCTCCCTTGCAGCCTCTGCCATGGCAGGAATGAAAGGGTTTTCATCTAGTAAGTCATTATTACTCATCACCCACAGATGGAAGATAGATGGTTGCTTTCACTTTCTTAACTGTCATCTTCAGGTATTCTGTCTGTCTTGCTGTTTTGCTCTCCCTCTCTCCCAGTCTCATCAGTCTTCCTTGAGGGTTTTATCTCCCCTCTGAGCTGATTTAGAGCCACTGGAGTGTGTGCTATAATCATACCCTAATGACAGATAATCTCAAGAACACTAAATGACTTTAATCCTAGCCTAATGACAGATAATACCACTACAGTCCTACTGATTTGCATTTTCTTCCTCGTCCCTGGGTGTTAAAGTGACGGTGGCTCACTGGTTCCTCTGAGTCCCACTCTGGCCTCAAGCAGTGAAGTTTCATACCTGAATCTGTTATTAGTAGTCAGCTTGTTGTCTGCCTGCAGAAGGAAGTAAAGGCGTCCTGTCCTACCTCAAAGTCAGCTGCTGAGTTTGAGAAGCCATTTGGGAGTCAGATGTTTTACAGGTGAAACAGACGGTTGTGAAAGTCGAGGATGTATTCATATCAGGAATTCATATTCAGACAGGTTTTTTTTGCCACCTGCCCTCCAATTGTGTGATTTCTTAAACTCAATCTAGTGTTTCCGCTAATTACATCAAATTAAAGACAGCATGGGTCGGTAACTTACATGTTTGATGCTGAAGGGAGTTATTGAGATGCCGGAAGGCTGAATGTCAAATTCAAGGGTGTTATTATTCCCTCAATGAAGGCTGGTGGATGCCTTTAGACAATGTTGGTTATTTAAGCTGTGGGAGCTCCAGGGGAATATTAAGGGTGCTTGATTAAATATCAGAGCTCATGAAGAATCCCTCAGCTCTTCCAGGATTAAGTTGGTAAAGAAAATGCTGAGGAAGGTGTAAATTCAGCAGCCTATTTCAGGTGTGGCAAAGCCCTGTCTCATGGGAATTTATTGCTTTTCAATGAGCTAGTTGTTTGCACTGAGGAGAACATAAACCTGTGAATATAAACTATTTGGTGTGAATGTGTGGTGAAACTCCCTGCAAACCTCCCAGGCCCTTATGATTCATGAGAGGACAGCATCAGTGTGAGCTGGGATGAGGAAAAAGGGAAGTAGCTGAGGGTAAATCCCCCTTCATATTTCTTCTTTAGTGTCATTTATGGAAATGTGTGCAGGCAAAGTGGAGCCATGAATGGGATCTGATGAAGTCAAGGTTACAGACCCAACGTGGAGCCACCAGCCATGAATCTGGGGTTATTAACCCAGGAACAGGTAGTTAAGTGAGGAGCTGACAGACGACTGCAGTCCATCCATTTGATATTAGGACCTGCTGGACTGCTGTATTTGTTCAAGGCCGTCCCCAGAAGACGTCTGGTTCCCAAAAAATGAAGCCATTCATCATGTGTGGTTGTCATCATCACAGATGACTTGTTGTTGCTTAGAATACTGGATCTGCTTCCATTTGTGGAGGTCATGATACTCAGTCACTCTCATGTTGAAGGATGATGTTGAAGGGCTCACCTTCCCCAGCATTTTTTTTCTGTGGTTGTTTTCCCAGTTGAGTAGATTTAGCTCAGTGCTGAGTTGAGACTCGTTTGCAATTGTGAGTAAAAGCCATTCTCCCATTGCTGAAAAGCTAGAATAACTTGGCATGGGCAGGATCAATGGATCCATAGCTCAACACTATATATAGCATTATTCAACCCTCCTGCCAAGAATGTTGATATTGAACTATTCTGCAAACCCTCAGATAATGTTCAGCTGCTATGCTTTTTTTTTAAACATGCAATGGCAAATGTATATAAAATTCTGGCTTTTTACAATATCTATGTAAGTATGGTATGGTTATGGTTAAGAAAAGATTGTGGTTTTACCTTAAGGTCCTATATTTGACACTTTTCCTGTTTCATTTGTTGATTCATAAGAAGATGTATTTGTGGTTTTAGCTACCAAAAACCATCTCCGTGTAGTTTTACATCTCCTCTCTCAGGCTCTAGTAACAACAGGTCGATGAGCCAAACAGAAGAGAAGCTCTGAGCCTCTCTTCTGATTGGCTGACTGTTTTCTGAGTGATCAAATAAAAACATAGCAGATTTCAGGTAAATACTAAGGCTTGGGGCATGGCTAAGGTTGGTGACTTTTGTTGTGACATCACAAAGTTACAGAAGTCCTGACAGGTCATTTTAAGGCTGACTTTCTGAATACAGGCTGAGTGCATTTCTCTGTGGATTGAGTGCTTTGATACTCAAATAGACATGCAAATTTCACTTTATACTATATGGGACCTTTTATACAAATTTGAACTTTGTCACAGAATACAAAGTCCATGTAATTCCTGGTACTACTCACTGATATGTTGATGTGAATGAATGCTGAGAATACAACAGTGAGTTTTCCTTTTGAGAATGTGTTGTGTCTGTATGTTATTCATGAACTAACGGTGCATTTCCAGTTGCCACTTGTCCCTTTGTTAGTTTACTTATTTACGACTGCAAGCTGCTATAACAGTATGGTAAAACAATTCCTCCATTGTGACATTTTGACATTGCCTTTACCTTTACACTTACTAAAAATGATGAAGTACAGGCTCTGCATCAAGCCAGAGGCAGAGAGACAGGTGGTGTCACTGAGCTCTGGAGACACAGACTGCTGTGGGAATTTTAATGTCACATTTTCCTATGTCCTTCCCACATTAGAATAAGTGTCACCTTCAAAATCTGGAAATTGCCCCCTTAATATTGTGCTTATGAAGTGTGCATTACTCTAAATTTTTGCAAGGCTAATTGGCTGATATCTGTCTTCAGCATGAGCTCATCTACATTACTTCATACCTTGCAGTCCCGGCTCTAACGTGACCTTGTTACACACCAAAATAGATGCTGATCGCTGCTTATTGCTGTCACTGCTGTGTTTTTTTTTTTTTTATGAAGTCAGTGCTGTGTGACTACAGCTCTGCGGCCTGCTGCTCTGATATTCTGCAATGACTGCTGATGAGACGAAGCAGCGCTGGTCAGTTTCTATTAGAGAGCTGGACTGAGCTGAGTCAGTGGCCATTAAAGACGGCAGGGTAAGGCTGAATTTCAACACAACAAGACAGAACTAAATCAGAGCTAAACACTTTGAGGTCAAACAGAGGTTAAGAGGGGGGAGGATAAGGGTGAGAGAGGTGAGGATGAGGAGGGTTAAACACGAATAAGAAAAGGGAAGAAGGGGAGGAAGAGCAATATAACGTGTGAGAGGATAAAGTGTAGGGGTCAGGAGTCTGCAGGCTGTCTGGTCATAGTATTCCCTCTGTGTTTCTCACAACTGCAGTGAAATTTTCTGCCGCCTTTCCCATTTTATCCCTCACTGATTTTTCACTGTTTGTGTGTACGGGCCACCATCTGCTTTCTGGATGCACCGCCTCACATTTAGGAGATGATTTGACTTCATGAGATGAAGCAGGAAGCAGATGAGGAGGAGGAGGATAACTGGGATGACAGCAGGTACAAGAGGACAGAGAAAGAAGGAGGATGAGGGCAGAAAAAGGGAGACAAGTAGGGGAAAGCTGGAAAAGCATGACTGTGATATTAGGGAGAGTAGACAGGTCAACGGAGATGAAAAGAGGAACAAGGATTATGAAAAAAGAAGACACTGGAGGGATGAGGAGTTTAGGAGTTTGAGGAGAATTTAGCAGAATCCTCCTGTCTGTCTGTTTTCCTGCCGTGACATTCTCAACAGCCTCTACAATTTCACCCCCTGCTGCCTTTTGAGTGTGTGTGTGTGTGTGTGCATTTATGTGTGTGTTTTTGAGTCCTGCAAGTTGTGGGTTTTTGCAAGACTGCCCTGGTATTAATATTAATGTCTGTCCAAAAAAAAGCCATTCTACTGATACTTGAAATTTGAAGGAACAGCCGCTTAACTCAATCATTTAAACAAAGACTGAATAAAAGTTTTAAAGACTAGAACACAGTGCATTACATTACATAGGATATTTGTCCTTTCCAGCTTTCCAGTTTTAAACGGGTGTATGAATTTACTGTACTAATCTCCTTTGTCAAGTTGTGGTCAACTTCTCATGCTATTCCACATAAAAAACGTTAAGATTACATTAGGTATCTTCATTGACTGCCTTCATGTGCATGTCATGCTTTGAAGCAGCCACCTTCAAATGCTTTAAGTAACTTAGTGGATCTAGATTCAACAAAAAGTATTCTATTTTTTTTGTTATCCAAAGAAATCAGACAGGAAAACCACCTGGCGTGATGTTAGTGTCATGAATCCTAGAGCATTAGTTAAGTGTCAAAGGACCACTCAAGGTTGTTAATTCTAACTGAACAGCTTATTGCCCTCTGGCTTGCTGTAGTGAAGTATACCTGAGGGTCTGTCAGTAGTGTAGCATCACTGCAAGATGTGATTAGAGCACGTTTCTGAGTACATACAGTAGATGCTTCAGATCTGAAACTGTGAAACACTGTTTTTTTAGCCTGATATGAAATGTGTCTTTAAAGGTACCTTGGTTAGATAATTGTTAGGTGACCCTCCAACCTGCGAGGCTGCAATAATGCAATAGGCCGCCTATGACAAGATTCACCAAGACTTACTGTCATACTGTATATCTCTTAAACTCTGCCCGTAGTTTAAGAGTGAATCATATCACATCGTTACATCTACTGATGTTTAGACTTTTAGATGACATTATGTCCCATTCCAGTACATTAGTTAATGGGACAGGAGTGCAGAGATTAGAGGGTCATCTTTAAAAGGGTTCATCCATAATGTACCAACATGGCGCTGACACATGGTGACACGCTATGAGCTTCTCTCTCTCTCTTGATGCACCTTAAATAACTCAGTATGTATCAGACATGACGGTTAAAAACACAATAATAAATAACTAATCCCACCAATCACTATCATTTTTTTTAACTTATACTCATTCATTTAGGTATAGCTTTATTAATCGTTAGTTTTAAGGGCAGATGCCTTTCATTGCATTTGAATGTGCAACTGTAGCCTACTTTTTAAAGATACATGACAATAAAACTTAAACTTGAATCAGCATCGACTACATTTTGTACCTGACCCTGAACCTTCCTGTAGCAAAGGAAAGAAAAAAAACGATGTTCCTTTAAGGATTTATACTGTATCATGTGTCATCATAAACATAGTCCTGGAAAACAATTACAACTCATATGTGAGCAGATGCTACTGCTCTGGCAGAACAGTCTGTTGCTCCTCAGGGAGCAGTGTGCAGCAGCAGGAGGTTTTCACTTCTTGACTGGTCATATCACAACAGTGTGATAAATTTTAATCCCAGTGTACCATGAAACAAAAAAATGGATTTCTGTGAAGTGCATTGTCAACTTGGAGATAAAATACTTAAAGCTCCAGCCAAAGATTAAATTTAAGGCAGGCAGAGAACAAATGTGTATAATACTGGTCCGGAACAATGCTACCTACAATCCTCTGCTCTCAAACCCTACAACCAGCATCTTTCTGAGGAGGGAGTGGTGTGTCTCTTTGCTGTGAAGAAGATAGTTTCTCAGTTTTATGTGTTATCAAGTGTAAAGGTTGTGATCCTCTCTGTTTTGTTCCTGCCAGCTGAAAGTCCTCCTATGTGACTTTAGCGTGGTCACTGCAGGTTTTTCACATTGCAAAGTTTTGTAAGATCAGTCTGTCCTGAGGAAGATGTGACCAACAAGCTGTGAGAGGAGATATTCACCACCACATCCTCCATGTCTGAGCAGTGCACTAATTGGGGACTGTCCAGATTTTACCCCCAGCTTCTCCCCAATTCCTCTGCTCTTTGAAGGTTCAATAGTTCAGGCCAAAAGTTCGATGTTAACACTCGTCTCAACAACTTTGGTAAAGGATAGAAACTCTTCCCTTGGTTAGTTAAAGAAATCTGAGCCTTTGTGTTTCCAGCCTCAGGAAAACTGAGCTGTGAGTGTGTGAGAGGAAGATGGAGAACATCAAATTCGCTGCAGAGAAGTTTTTTAAAGAGCACTTATCTTCTAATGTCTCCTGAGGGAGGATGGCTGTAAAGTAAAACTAAGTAGATGCTGCGACTGCGGCTCCTGTTGTGGTTTAGTGAAGGTGTGAAGAGGCTGCACACATACACACACACACACACACACACACACACACACACACACACACACACACACACACACACACACACACACCACACACACACACACACAAAACTTATATTCTTTGTACTTTTCCCTTACATTACCTAGCCCCTTAGCTTAACCCTAAACCATCACAACTAAATTTCTATAATTGACCCTTATCCAAATCTAAACATAATTTCCATCCTGAACCTTTAAACCACCTTTACCCTCAAACAGCCCTTTGAAGGTGTGTCAGTGGAGAGTGGCGAAAATATCCTCACTTTCCCTGAATTGTCTTCACTATATAAGGTCTATATACTCAAACCGGTCCTCACAAAGACAAAACATAACACACAAACCACACCACCACACACACACACACACACACACACACACACCACACACACACACACCCACACAACACACCACACACACACACACACACACACACACACACACACACACACTTTTTTTTTGTTTCCTTATCTTCTGTATTATTCAAACACCAGCAATAAATCATTCTATATTATGACTAACACAATATTAGATAGATTAAACATAAACTGTTCTTTCCTGTAGGCCAGGCCTATATGTCATGATGAAATTAGATGATGCATGAATTGATATGAATGACATGTTTTTATGTCATTTTATGTCATGTTATTGATATGAATGACATTTTTATTTAACTACTTCAATCACAGTAGTAAATTGACTGATTGGTTTAACTTACAGCCTTGTGACCATTTAAAGTTGTCCGTTGTTATGCAGACAGGGTTCTCTTCATGGAGATCCCAGTTGGCAAGCCCCTCTCATTTGCCGGCTGCTATGTTTTCCCCTGTGTGGTCGTCTGGGAAGTAGGTGTTTTTTTTTAAGTGCTGATACAGGTTATTACTGTGAGGTAGCAACAGTAGCAAGGCAGGTTCTGCACAACACATGACTCTGTGCAGCATCTTCTTTTTTAAAGCTAAAATAGTTCGACACAACTGACGTACTACTCCTCTTTGACACTAAAGTTTCTGAAGTGCCAGGTTCTGTCGAGCCTGAGGCCATTGTACAACAGTGAAAGTGTAGTGTGCCAAGTTGTTGCGCCCTCTTTTAGCTGACTGCTCTACTCCTGCTTGCATGTCACATGACCAGAGTGTAATCGCAGCCTTTGTGGTTAGAAAATCGCGTTTTATCATATTACTGCAAAAGTGATTAATCGTTCAGCCCTACACTACGTCCTGTGGCACCTTGTGTGACAATGCGAAAGGGGTCACCCATAGTATAGAAGCTACAGAAAATTATCACCCAAATATATAGCTGTCCTTGGCTTTATTCAGCTTTGAGTTTCAGCTCATTGTTCAGCTGCCCAGCCACAATTTTACAGTTACGATTTACACTCACCGCTTTCATAGCGTCATTTTTGGCCGCGGCAGGCAGCTGTTTTCAATGAAAAAGCTCTAAAAACCCAATGTGCACTCACTGCTTAGCTGCAAATGGCAGACAGACTGTGATAGAGACTAGCTGGTGAACATATGGAGCATTTGGCAGCTAGAGACCCAGATATTTCCCTCAGGAGTCGGAAGACATCAAAACCAGAGCTTAAAAGAGAGAGAATATTGGACTTCCATTCAACAGGTGGCCAGAAACATGACCCGAAATTAATGCTAATGGTGCTCCATAACTGCTTGATGTGTAGACAGGTTCCCCATATCAACTGAAAGGGTGATTAAATCTCTGTTGTGTTCACATCTTAATTTTTCTGCTCACAAGTGGCCAACAGTTACTGCAGGTTTAAATACAGACTGTGTGACATGTGGGTGTGGAGGCTCTGAAGTTGTTTAAAGAGCTGACAGAGCTGGACTGAGTCATGAAAGTAATGTAATATCTAATGTAACTAATTACTTTTGCTGCTGAGCAATTAGTAAAGTACTATAATTACTGTAGTGAGTAATATGTAATGAGTATTTTGTTATTCAAATAACTTTAGCTCTTTAGTCTTCTGTTGTAGAAGCAGTGTATAGAAGTAGTGTGGAGTGTGGTCTTCATTGTTTGTCTATTGACTTGCCGTCTTCCCTTTTTCTTCCTTTATTGGTGCGTTTCTGTCTCCATTCTCTGTGGTGTTGTTGGTCTCTAGAGCTAATTCCCCCCTTCATGACAACTGTATGAGAATATGAATGCATATTTCAGGGTGTGGTTGCTTTGAGTGACAGGTGGGTGAGCCTATGCTTGCCACAAACCATCATGCACCGAGGTCTAGGCTCCACACGCCCCACCTCTTTGTCCGTTTTTGGATTAGCTGAAAGTAAGGCACTGCCAAGATGGTGGCAACAGTGCAGCTTGCTCTGAGCTTAAAAACTGCTCTTCAGAAACCTATGGGTGACATCATGGAGGCCATGTCCATCTTTATATACAGTCTATGGTGGCAGATCACAACAGGTGTGACTGTACTTCTATTACAATAAAGAAAAAATACCCTTAGGATGGATGGCACCAACACGGTTTAACTTTTAAACCAGATTAAATCATGGTTTAGATTGAAATTCTGTTGCACCAGATTAGTTTAATATTAAGCGAATAAATTTAAACCTCTCTTTAATCTCAGTTTAGTTTTTACTTTAAACCAAGATTAAATTTAATTTTGTTGCACCAAAACTTTATACCTCAATTTAAACTGTGATCTAGCGCTAACTTTGAACTGTGATTGAGGAGGTTTAACTTTCCTCAAAGAAAAATTGAGAGACAGACTCAACCCACTTGAGTTTTATGATGAGGATGAATTTTTGTGAAGATACCGTTTCACAAAGGACAGGAGGATTGGGCCAACTGTTAAACATGGCAGTGACAGAAATGCAGCTTTACCACCGATGCTCAAACTCCTGGTGGCCCTGAGATTCTACACTACTGGTTGTTTCCAGAGGGTGGATGGAGACCAGTTTGGCCTACACAACTCGACTGTTGTCAGCACTCCTCCTGTGATGAACATCTCCTGTCTCACACTCACCGCATCTTTTTGGGCTTTCGTCTTTTATGTTTTTGCAACAAGCTTTAAGCTGAGCGACTTCCCTTTTTTCTTTTACGCCAAACATCCGTTAAAACAGTCAGACAGTAGCTGCCAAGCAGTCTCTTTCTTTTTCTCTGTGCTGTTATCCATTTTTTTTATCTTCTATGATTTGGCCATATAATATTAATTCAGCCATCAAGTTTTTCTCAAAAGGAGGAAGAATTTGAGCTCCTCTGTTGAGCCATCACGAGTACTATTAATCTAGCAAGCTAGCTTTTTTAGCTATCTAGCTAGCAAAAATGTGATGTTTTGTTTTGGAAAAAAAAAGATTATTTATATATTTATTAAGTATTTATTTATTTAATTTTAATTTTGATATGTTGATATACTTGTCCTTATTGATTAAACTCAGTTTAAATTAAAACAGTTTAAAGTTTAAACTAATAAACTTGGCTTTACTACCCAAAACTCTGATTAGAGCTAATCTTAGATTAAAGTAAACCTTGTTGGTGCAATCCAACCTTAGCTTAATGGACTGTGCTGGAAAAATAATATGTTCGAATGATATATAATATTGTAATATTATATATAATATAAATTATATAATATTTTCTGCATTATAACTCTCTCAACTGAATCAGTGCTGTTTTTCCATTTTATGGGTCCCCAGGGTCCCATTAGATTTAATGCCTGTTTTTTGAAATAATATAATTTTGCTAAAATGCCTGGATGATATGAATATCTTTGTGGTTGTACCTGAATGACAGTAACAAATAACCTTTTTTTCTATGGACATGTGTTGATATTTTCAATTAAGATGTAATATATTCAAATCATTTACTTAGTGCTGGTGGATAAGTAGATATTTTATTATACATATCTTCTCCTGAAGCCATTAGTACGAGTGATGTAGCCTGCAGCATTCCCTCTAAAATCTGCATAATTTCTTGCATTACGCTTCACAGTGAATGTTTTTTGGGCTTCAGCAGTCTTTGAACTGGGCTCTGGTGAAAGTCTTGATTCTCAGCAGCTTGTTTCAACTGTCTCTGTGTTTATGTGAGTTAAACCTGGCAGTTTAAAGATGAAGAGATTTTAGCTGCCGTGATGTGGCTCGTCGCTGTTGTGATCACTTCATTTGGTTGATGTCTGTCTCCCACTCAGCCACCCACATCACTGCTCAGTGTGATGAGCCTCAGTGAGAAGGATGATTGTCCTCTCCCTTTAAAGGCAGTGGTACATTGGCATTATGCTGATTGGTGTTTGTGCTGGCTGTCCACTCTGCATGCATTAAAGTGCATTTTTGAAAGGTCTTTTGACACTAAAGGAGAAAAGCTATTATTAGACTTTGTCTCCAGAGGACTAATTTTCTGCTGCAACTAAATGACTTTTTAATGAGTGATTTCATCTTTATTGCACTGTTTAAAAGTTGGGACACACATTACAGTTGTTGGGCTGATTATTCTTATTTGGGCATCATGAGTGATGTGGTTTGTTGATATCTATAAGAATATATATTTTTGGTTTTAAGAATCAAAAACCATCTCAATGTAGTTTTACATCTCCTCTCTCAGACTTCTCTCTGGAGCTCCAGTAACAACAGGTTAGTGAGCCAATCAGAGGGGAGGCTGTGTGCATTTCTCTGTAGACAGAGCCCTTTGATACTTTCACACTGTTAATATACAACCTAGACCTTCTTTATAATCAAAAGAGAAATGGAAATCTCACTTTATACAATGTGGGACCTTTAACTGAGTCCAATCCAGACTGGATATAAAAAGTGTGTGGTGTTAAAATGTTCAAAGATCACTTTAACACCCCTGTTAAGCTTCGGCACCTATCCTGCACAAATTCAGATAAATGCAGTTGAACCCAGACACACATCCCAGTCACATTTCAGAGCCAGACTTTGGACTGTTACTTTAGGAAGACACAACAGATGTGTTCAAGTGACATTGCCTTGTAGTTTAGGGGCATGTAGTACCACCAGACAAAGTCATAGATGTTCAACTCTTTGAGACAGAATTACTCTTATTTTATTTGGAAAATGGCAAATAAACACCATTGCATATGTTACGTGAAGTATTTTGACATTTTGGGAAATGTGTGGATACAGCTATGGTGCTGCCCAAAAAAAACTCTTCCAGCATTTCTAAAGCTCACTTATTAAGACATTATATTAAAGATGTGCTGAGCCACTCAGCACCTGGGCATGTTTTAATGGATTGGAACAGGTCAAAATAAAGCCCATCAAAATTGTTTCTTTACTGTATTGTGCTTTGTTTGGCTCAACGCAGCTCCTCTCCTTTATTACATTCTGGCTCTACAGTGCGGAATTCTGCTCGCACATAACAGTGAAAATTAGAGTGTGTGAAATGTTTTATGTGTGCACCTGTGAGTGACTGAGTTCAGACACTGAGGCTGGCAAAATGCACAGATTTGCAAATCACCAACGCTAATTATCATCAGCAGAGAGCAGTGAAGAGAAAACATTCAGCCAGCAGCCTGTCGATTTTAGTTGGTGCTTAATAAAATGACGAAAGTAGAAAGTGGCGATGTGGTGATTCCACAAGTACCTTGATGGCAGGACAAAACGAAAACGTGTCCGTTGTCTGGTTTGTTGCACTCTGAAAAACAGTTCTTGTGTTTGTCAAAGACTGTTTTTGAGGGAAGATATTCCATTCCAACCCCAGCAGAGTTTCAGGGGTGCTGTGTCCAGCCAAATTTTCTTTCATAATGTGTCAAGAATTTAAACTTATAGATTTGATATTTTTATTTTAGTTCAGTATTTGGATCAAGTAGCTTGTGGAAAATATGGTGTGTCAGATTTAGTATCTATGGATGTTATTTCAATGTGTTAGATACATATTTAACAACATTTAGGAACATGTAATAGACGGGGAAGCTGTTTTTTTTTAACAGCAGGTTATGTCTTTGAAATGTCAAATGCTGTTTTCATTTCCATTTTCAAATTCTTAGAAAATTACATCTTCATTTTTATTGTATCTTGAGAACCGCTTGCACAAAAGAAAATGCAAAAAATGAAAGATCATCGTTCATTTTGCATTTCAGTTTTCAAATTTGAATTAACATTTGAATATTACCCACTGTACAGTGGGTTACGGCTGAAAATTAAATGTCAAACAGTCACAGAGTTTAATAACAGTCACAGTTAAATAATACTTTGTGTGTTGTGTGGAAAGGAAAAGGAAAGGTTTTGTTCGACGTGTGAGTACAAAGTCTGTCATCCAGTGTGTTGTCCTTGGTACTTGTTTAGCCCTAACCCTTCACAGTGTAACATCTTGTAATATGTTAAATCATTCCTCTAGTGTCAGTTTATATATCCAGAATAAACAGCAGTAAATGACTGAATGGGGTATTTGAAGTTGCAGTGCGGCTGTATTGTGGCTGGTCGGTGCCATATGCTGTTCTGCAGCCTGATCAGATCCTTTCATCCTGTGCTATTAATTACGTGTCAAAACAGTGCTAACTAAACCAGGGGAGGAGAGCTCCTGCCATGTCCTTACCTTCAGGGTATTAGTTAGCACAGTACACTGCTCTGCATTTCAATTAATCAATTAACAAGTCGGGCCACAGGCAGCTTTAGAACAGATACTGGCTCCTGATGAATTATTCAGCAGTTTTAATCAGCTTGTTGTATCTGTCACGGCCAGAATATAAATCCAACCTAGTGTACGCATAAAAGCAAAAAAGAACAACTGTTATATTATTTTTGGTTTAGTGTATCTTCAAAGCTGATGTTGTCACAGATTCTTCAACAAGGTCATTTTCCTTGCAGTAGCTCTGTCTTTCATTTAATTAGGTGAAGTGTTCTGAATATATTGAAAAATGACAGTTTGACATGATGAAATTGGACTAGGAAATTTTCAACTTAGTGTTTTGTTTTGTGGCAAATGGAAACATAAGGCTCCTTCACACCAGCAATTAAAATTGCAAAGGTTTGAGGTGAAATTATTTAATTCCAATGGAATTGCTCGGTCAGAGGATTCGCTTACAGTGTGGATGTTTTAGGCAACCTGGAGAATCCAAAATAGAGCTGTGCTGCAACCTCCACTTTTAAGGCCAGTTCATACCGTCAGTATCCGCATGTTCAGGAGGGTCTGCTTTGGTAAAATATTGTCATCTGCCCATGTCCACGAGGGTCCGCACAAACCCCTATTCTGACCTCTGCGTGCAGCCCAAAATTTGTCCTGTGGAGTCCTACTTCTTGATTTCTAGAGAGGTAGGCAAACAACGTTGTGGTGTATTACTGGAAATGTGAATGCATGGAACACCAGACCAAAGCTGACCCCAGCTGTAGCATTAATAGAGTTGTGTGCATGTTCCCACGCCCGCAGAAACATCTGCAGCTGTCCAGAGATGCGAAAAGTATGTCTGAGGCTTTACAGCATATAACCCCGCTCTGTTGGACCATAATATGAAGAAGAATGAATCAGTGGGAGTGAACGGCCTGGTATTTATTAAATTAAAGAATTTTTTACCTTTTCTCTGTTATATCACTGCATATTGAATATCCATGGAGTTTTTTTTTTTTTTTTTTTTGCTATTTTCCAACATTTTATAGATGCAATAATTCATCTTCATTCATTCCTTGTGTACCAAGAACACGCTCTGTATTCATATGTGCCAGATGAAACTAAAAGTGGGGTAAAAATGTTATGTTCTTTTTTTTTCCTTTCATTAGAATATTGTCTGATGCAGCATGAACTCAAAAGTTGGAATCAGCTTGTTAAGACAGCCCATTGTGCTATATCCATTTACAAACACACTTTCAGTAGTAGTTGGATCTCTTTGGGTCAAACTGGAGGTAGAAGTCATGCAGATTAGTAAAATGAACATTGACAGTTTCTGCACGAGGATGATTGTTAAAGCTTTGGAGCAAAAACCACCATCGCTGGAGCCTCATTATCCTGCTTACTGCGATGTGCTCTGAATGGGTAAATAAGTCGGCTCGGCTCACACTAAGAGGCACTGAACTCTGGGTCTGTGGGGCTTATGGAGCTCTGGAGTGCAGGACCTCCTGTTCACTGCTGTTTGTTGAGGTGATGGATGGAGCTCATCAGTATTCAGGGTCTCCGGTGTGTGCACTTTGTTTTGCAGCAAAACAGTAAAGAAGTGGACAATGCAGGTGAATGAGCTGTGGCCTCCCTCCCTGTCTCTCCAGTGCCAAGTATTAGTCTAGCTATCATGTCAGCTGTGATTAATTGTGCTCGACATTGCCAAGGCCTCAACACTCCAGAGACTTTTTTTGTTCATCTTTTGGGACTTTTCACTGCTGTCAGATTCACAGTTTGTTCACCTCGAATGATAAAACTGACACTGTGTGGGTGGATGGATGGGCTGCAGGAGAGATGTTTGACTCTTTTACTCCCTCTAAATCCTCCTTAGGTACCAGAAACGATTAAACATTCATTTGATGGGAGGATATTTTATTGAGATGAAAAGCTAAATCCCATTACTCAGATGTCAGCAGTTTCTTGCTCTTGTCGGAGGAGATCTCCGTTATACTGTGACTTCCCCTCTTATTTTTTCACCTGGGGAAGAAACAGCTGAAGCTTTTGGGACAGTGTTATTCTCTACCACAGCTGATTCAAGAAAGCAGAATCATTCCATATTCTATTATTGTCAGCTTTTCTCACATATTCTCTTCTTTTTCTCTGAAGATCTCACACCTTGAAGCAATCATTCCCTAGCTTTATGCTCCACAATGTCTGTTAATGTTATCTTCTGTAAGTGTTATTCGTTCCTAACTCCTTGGTTTCCAGTGATGCTACTGATTCAGAAATGTCAGTTGTTTCTTCTTTTAACCTGGATGCTTCAAATTTAAAATGTCATGAGAAAACTGTTTTTTAGTGAATTCACCCTCGATCAGATGTTGAGGCCGACAGAAAGAGAAAGGAGGCGCGTTTGTTTTTGTGCTGTTTTTGCTGGGGAGGACGGTGCAGTAGTTTAATATTCAGGAAAGCTCTCTCAGCCGGGGTCAGTGTTGAGGTTCAGCGGCTGCAGAGTCCAACAGGTATTCAACATTTAGCTCCATTTTCCTCTGAGCTGTCTGTGTTTGTGCTCCGCTGGTCACACCTACAGCGGCGTCCACTCTTAAATGCCAAACCTCCGCTGAGGAAAAGTGGCCCGGTGTTTTTAATCTGCGGGTTCTTTTTCTCTCTCTCTCTCTTTGTGGAGTGTTACCTCAGCGAGGTTGCGCTCTCACCACACATTATCTCCTCAGGGATTACAGCACTCAGCAGTGGAGAGCCGTGCCTCTCATTTCACCTCTTCAGATTCACCTGCTTTTCACGCTGAGGAGTCCCACCACCCACAGTAACAAGTGTCTCCGAAGCCAAGGCCTGCAATAATAAAGATTATCAGAATTACTGAATTATTGAAGACTGACTGTGTGACTGTACATCTCAGTACTGAGTGATACCTGCTGTGACAAACTGTCATAAATAGAGTTTAAACTTAATACCAGATAATTTCATCATCAAAGAGACTACTCGGAGGCCACACTGGAGGTTTCCTGGTGTTATCAAACTTAAATATTCATAGACATCAGGCACCATCACATCAGAGACTGACAGTGGCCTCAGGCCTCTGCTACACTTGTTTTTATTGTCTTCTGTCCTCCAGTAAATGCCCAATAATCACATTCGTTTACTTCCAAGTGATAAAGCCTTCTAATGGCTATAAAGATTATAACTCTTGACCCAGGAGGATATACTGTAGTGTGAATGAGCCACAGTCCGCAGAGGGAGGAGGTGGGGTCGATGTAGTCATTTTAAACAAAACTAAGATCCTTCCTCAACCCTGTAGTCCTATGATCTTTCTCTAATCCTTCAAGGTGCCTTTTAGGGGGAAAACCATGGTGTGTCAGATCAGAGAAAGGTTTTATTTTTGCAATTGAGATTTGTAAAGGTTTGTCTACAGGGGGTATATCAGCTGGGGTTTTTCAGTCTCATGTATATGTAATATAAAAGATAAGCTTCTATTTTAAAGCAGTGCAGATGTCTACACAGGCTGTGTAACAGCTCGTGTTTCACATGCACTTTTCGTACCTAGCTGAAACCCAAAAGTGGGTTTTAATGCTTCTAGTGTGTTTTCTTCCATTTCATATGTGTAACTACAGTGAGTGTGTGTTGGACACACAGCACTGTGCCTGAACACAGTCTTAGTAGACACTGGAACTGCTTCTGTTTGCTGCTTATGCACTGCTTTCACTTCTGCTGCTTGTCTGTTGAATCAGAGGATTGTAAAAAGTAGGAAAATCTGATTTAACCCTGCAGACATGCAGCTGGCCACCGACGTCATTAGATGTTGATATTTGGTTTTTTTAAGGTTGTGATGTCTAATGTCAACATCAGTTTGACATAGAACACTGACGACAGCTGACCTTGATATTTTGTTGGTTTGAAAAAAGGTACTATATGTATGTTTTTGCTATCGCTACATAGGCAAAGTTAACATTAACAGCTGTTTGCTTCACATGAAGAGCTGTCTCCAGTGGTGGAAAGTAACTCTCTTGTATCGCTTCTATTTCTATCACCTCTTTTCGTCTACTGTAGTTAGCATGCTATCTGCTAGTTAGCCCTGACCCATCTCGTCTCATAATACTACTTTGCGATAGTGAGTCGCTGTAGCATCCAGTCTACCCACAGTTTAGCATGAGAAGATGAAATAGTAGCGCTGATCAAAGGGTGTCTTCTAACCTCTGGTCTTGTAAACACACCAACGTCTGAAGGTCTTGGCAAGTGACCACCACCTGCTCCCGGCAAGAAACCATGTTTGGCAGCAGAGGAAGCTTACATATAGCACTTTGAACTTGTTTTGTTAAGTAACCAAAATCCAACGTCTAAAATACCGACATTCTAGTTGTGAGCAAAACCCAACATCTCTAAATGTCATTCAACCAACGTTGGATCATGACATTAATTCAATTTTCATTTCCAGCCAACATTGGGAGTCCATTGTTTTTCTGACCTTACATTGACATCTGTTGCCTGCAGGGAAAAGTTACTTCCAACCTTCTGAAAGTTATTAACCAACATCATTTTGAAGTGAAACCTAAACTCTATAATGTGGTCTTTATAGTTATAATTGCTCATGTGTCAAGTGTCTCATTTGTTCATCCTAATTCTATCACATTCTATCAGTATCACTTATCTTTAACATGTTCTTTTTGCTACAGAAATAAATAGTGTAGTTCTCTAGTGAAGTCAAAGTCATTCACTAGTTTAATTGGAGTGTTCTTCCTCTTTAAAAAGTGAAATCATCAGTCTGTGGAGGATGTTGAGAGGCAGATGAAGACCTTGAGTTGTTGAGGTGAAGTACACTAATGTTGACAGAGTAATCGAAGCTAAAGCCTTGTTGTCAGAGCTGTGGGCCGAGATCGGACCGCAGTGTGAATCATAGTAATAGGCTCTTGTCTCAGCGGTGGAGAACAACATCCATTAACAGAGAGGCTTCAGATGGAGGCAGCGTTAGTTTGGCTTTAACTTACAGTTCGGAGCTGGAGAGGAAAACCATGAATATTTATTGAGCTGATGTTCATGAATCTGTGTGTGTGTTATTGTGTGAGATATAATTACACTGCTCAGACCTCAGAACATCTCATAAAACAAACATTCATTTCTACTGTGACTTTTTACTGTTTACTGTGTTTTCTCAGTGTAATGTAAATTTAACAAACAAATGAAATAGCTGCTCCTGTGTAATGCGGTGCAGATGCCAATTAAAACAAGCTAAATTACTGTTAATCATTGTGGTATGTATAACATATAATGGGTTTATTTTTTGCAGCCGATCGTCCATAAACCATTAAAGTGTGTGAACATGCAGGTTTCCTCTGACAACACTGATCCCTCTCCATCAGTATCCGACCTGCAATGAGCCAGTCAGGACGCCATTCATCTCCACAACATGACATGATTACAATGTTCATTTATCCATCTAGGCAGAATTACACCATTAATTCATCCAACTGCACATTATTACACTGTTCATTCATCTAATATGGTGCCATTACAGCTGAAAGACCTGTTTCCACCAGGGGAACATTAAGCTTCCTTCTCAGTGATTAGACTCTGCTCTGCCACTCATGTTGTAATAGTAAGGGACTTGATTGGAACGATGATGAAACTGTTGTCATGTGAAACTTTCATTTCTCAGATTTCGGTGCTTTGATTTGAATTCTCTCTCTCTCTATGTGTTGTATGATGGTATTAAAAATCCTTTCCAAACTCCACTGGATAAACTCTACAATGTACAGTGCTCAAGTTGAAAACAACTTGTGCACTGTTTCTTTGCTCCTGAAAAGCTTGGATAATTTGGAGGCACAAGACTTTCATCTCACACCATCAGTGAGCTCCCGTCCTGCTGTTTTTACCAATGCAACAGTTTTTCACTCAGAGTAAGAGACGGAGAATAATCCATCTCCTGCTGTGTCTGATAATGTGGTATCCTCAGTATGGCTTTTGGGGAAGTCATGATACCAGAAATTTGAAATTCCACAATTCTCAATACCAAATTTAATACCGCAGCAAAAAAGTGAAAAAAACAGAGGTTGCTACATTCCGAGTGTGCTAACAAACATGTACACATCTCCGTGTAGTCAGTGTGCAAGCAGCATTTTAATCTGACAAGACAACAGACCCATGGTGTGAAAATGTTCATTTAAAAGAGTGAACATTGATGACAGGAGGCTGCTAATGTCGTGAGCACCCTGTCCCTACGTTAGCCTAAACAAGCTAACGTTAGCCTTTGTGAGTACCAGCTGTTGCAATCCACAAACAATAATGTTAATATGAACATTTTGATGACATGTTATTAATACAAAGTTATCAACTGAAACTCACACACCCTGAACAGCTGCTTGGATATGTTTGAGGTGTTTCCTCATTTCATTCAAAATGCTCTGTGGCTCTGTTTGCTCACTGCCTTTTGGTCTTCTATGACAAATATAAAATATCTCCATATACAAGTCCATTTGTGTTTTTCCATTAGTATGGCTGCCATTCAACAAGTTGTTGTTATTGTTTAATGTGCTGCTTCTCTTTTGATGTCAGACTGGAACACTTGTAGGGTTATTATGTAATCAGTCCTGGAACAATCACATGTTCACTACCTACAACAGCTACTTTACCTTTGGTACCAATAGTACTGTAGAAAAATAAGTCATATTTTCAGAATTTTAGCATCGCCTTGCAGCCAAAGTATCGGCTCTCGTTATCCCTATTGGTTTTTCACTGTTGATCTCTGCTCTCTTAACTACTCAGCTTTGTTTTCCACTCTGGAGAAGAGTTTGGACGTTTCTTTCCAACTACTTTTACGATTTTGGACATAATAAGTTTAGAGTCATGCGAAGAGGGGACGCTTGTATCACTCTGCTGTTGGGAACTTCTTACTGCGCAATGAAAGACTGGAATGTGAAGTCAACAGCCTTTTTTCACTTCATTGACATTAAACATGCTGCTCAATGATACAACTCCACTTCTCCTTATCCACTTAATGGTGTTTATTGAGAGTAAAAAATGCGATGCTCCCACCAAATAACTTTTGGTATGCTGCTTTTCTCATCCTCTATGTGCTGTATCACTCACGATAAGTGATGCAGTACTTCTGTTCAACCATGTCCACTTTTCTGAGCTTTTACCTTTTGACGCTTTCACTGTGAGAGATTTTTTCTGATTACAGACGTCTGTGGATTCTCTCAAGTTACCCTCATCTAAATATTTTTGTTTGACCTATAAAATATGGGGAAATTGGAAGACGGTAAAGGCTGAAACATAAATTATTAATAGTAAATTCTGAATAATGAATGTTAACATGTGGAATAATGTTACCACAAGAAGAGAAATTATGTAATATTTCTGAGAGCTGGTGAAAGTTAACAAAATATGTTGTTAATGTTGATGAAAACTCACTATTTCCAAAATCTCAACTTTACTGGAACTTGTTTGGAATAAAGACACCATACAAACATACTTTAGTTTTCCCAGATGGTTTTGAAATAGTTTTCTTGATTTCTTGATTTCTTTGTCAGATATAGTGAGGAAAGGTTTTCAATCTTGCCAGTTCTAATGAAAATTCAAATCTTTTGGTTACAAAAACAACTCTTCGTCTTTTCCCATAACGTTAGTGAAACTGAATTTCCTAAAAAATTCTATGTTCAAACAGGTTAGGTATTAATCAAGTGTAAATCCCTAACTATGTGTGTTTTGTGATTGGTTGACAGAGGTGTGTGATAGCCCGCTGGTGTCCAATCTGCCGCCATCGTCCTTCAGGAGCTCCTCCCAGCTGTCCAGCAGCCACGCGCCGGGATTCGCCAAACTCAACAGGAGAGAAGGTGAGGAAGAATTTTTGCTGCCGACACTGACTGACTGAGATATAGACTGGATCCTGTTGTGTTTGATGAGTTGGACTGGATTTGACAAGAATGTACAGCAGGATATAACTGAAGGTGCTACATCACACGTGCTACATCACATGACTTAACATGACTCATTTGCAACATGCCTGTTTGTCATGTTATGACACTTTCCATACTGGCGACAGTCAGAGCCGGAGGTATTATGTTTTTGGGTTATCAGTCCATCCGTCTGTCCCATTCTCGTGAACGCAATAGCTCAGTATTGCCGTGAGGGAATTTTTTCAAATTTGGTACAAAACATTCACTCAAGGATGAACTGACTAGATTTTGTTGCTCACAGGTCAAAGGTCAGGGTCACTGTGACCTCAAAAAACATGTTTTAGGCCACAACTCAAGAATTTATTTGCTAATTGTGACACAATTTAACACAAATGTCTAACAGGATAAGATGATGAAGTGATGACATTTTATATCCAAATGGTCAACTAGACTGTGACCTCATAATGTTCTGCAAAAACACTGGCCATTATTCAATTGAGATTATGACCATATTTACTGCAGTTTGGATGGTTGGTGCAGGTATACAACCGTGAGGTGGTAATTCTAGTGTTTGTGTGTAACATCCTTTAGCCTGGGGACTTCGAGATAGCAGGGATTGTTGCTATTGTTGTAGACATTATATATAGCTCCACCCTCCAAACACCTGCTGCACAAATAAGAGAACAGAACAATAACTCATACAGAAATCACAAAGATGGGCCAGGGGTCCATCACAAAACATAATGAATAGAAGAAGTTTTAGTGGATTCACAAAGACTTACAGGTAACTCACAGGTGACCAGTTTAGAGGGAGACGGAAGATCAGAATAATTTCAGAGAGACAAGACAATCTAAAAGAGAGAACAAGCAGTAGTTGCTTTGTCCCGTCTTTGTTCTCTATAGGGGCCGTTTGTATTGAGGGTTTATGTCAGAAGGATAAATGTGAAAGGTGTTTGTTCGTCCAGCATGGAAACCCAGCAGGGAGTCCTGTGCTGGATGCTGATGTGAGCCTTTGACAAAATGAAGATGATGGTTTGTTGTGGAGATTTCTGCAGGGAACAGGCTTCGCTGCTTTATCCTGACATCAAAGCCCAGGATCAGCTGAGAGGGTGAGACGAGTTTAATCTGGATCTGAATGATTTTCACCACCTGGGAAACTGATGGAAGACGAACCTGCAGAAAACTGCTCATTTGATCATTTAATTCAGCTTAAAATTCAGTAGTGTCGTTACCGCCATAACACAGCTTTGACACATGTAGATGCCTCAGACTGACTGTGTTCAGATTCACCCACCCTTCCATTCAGTAACAATAATTATGCACAATTATGTCAAGATGAGAAAATGCTGGGGTTAAGATTTTGAGTGTAATGAATGACCAGCCTACTACTGTCAGCGTCATAACGCTGTCATCTCACCACAGCATTTGTCAAACCCAGTTGGAGCTGTTGGCAGCGGTATGTGTCACATTTCTTCACCAACTGTATCAACCGTGAAAAGCCCACGCGATCCCAGCTATTTGCTGAGGAAATCGATGAATAAACGAATGTCTCCATCTCATTTCCATCTCCTGCTGCTGCACTCTGCCTCCTCCAGTTGTTCTCAGAGGAGCAGCTTCGCTTTCACTTCATTTACTCGCTAAATGAACAGATTAGCAGAGCCCTGAAATATCACCTTCAAAATAAATGCAGGCATTTTATGTGTGGGCTTTAGCATCCTAGTCGGTCAATCATAAGAATGGACAGTAAACCAAAATTTTGTTCATGGTAAAAGTTTTAACAACAACTCTGCAGCTCTGTTTCTCCCCACTTAATAAAACTAAGCTCATGTTGTGTTTTAGACTTTAAACTGATTAGCTGATCACACTGGAGGCTTGACTCAAAGAGCCAGACATATACTGTATATGTTATTACATGAAGACTTCTGGTTAGAAGCTACAAAATTGTATGATTATCTGCAAGTGTATTTCTCAAGTTTGACATGATTCAGCACGACTGGTACAGCTGCTTCAGATATATCATGATATTGTGGTTGATATTCTGGACACAAACACAGAAAAAGAAAACAAAGACACAGACTGAAGATTAATAAAAAAAAAGGTTACTATTGATCAATAAGGTTGACAAGGCCAACACAAAGTTGGCAAGTATAATCAGTCCTTGTCCAACCAACACAGAGGCAGACTAACCATTATACAAGTTCAAGAACAGGGGACAAAGAAGTGAACACACGTCTGGTCAAGATACATATCATCTTTTTTACAACCAATAGCAACAACCATGTACATGACGTACATTTGCATATCTACTACTTACACATATGTCCTTGAACACAAGACACCTTACTTAAAAACTCAACCCACATGCATCCCCTTGACCTTTCAGATGACCTCTTTGACCCTTAACAGGATGAGGAGAATTGTGTACCCTTTTAACACATTTACTGCTAATGATGCTGATGATGATCAGTGACGCAGGAGAACTCAAGACTCAATGAATGGTCAACTAATAATTAATAAAATGATAAACCAACCATTTAATCTTCTATTACTCCCTATTATTATTCTATACTCACTCATGTCTTTTCCCAGCATCTCAACTCTGAAATCAACATAGAAGAGAGAAACTGTAACTGGTATCAATCCTATTGACTCTAGAATTGATCTTCAAACACAAGATGTAGTACCTGCAGTATTGATATTTTGGGATCCATCCGCCCACCTCTACAGCGTGGGGAACACCACAACCACAGTGTTGGTCAAGTATGTAGTTGTTGTACTAAATAGAAATCATCGTGTTTCAATGTGTCAGTGTGTCACAAGAACAAAAGAATTAAGGTTGCTGATCTATAGAATAAAGAACAAAGAGTCGAAATAACTTCATTTTTAGAAAATACTTGATTTGCATTAATAGCAGTTAGAACTGCACTGGCTGTGAAGATTCTCAGTCTCAGTTGATCTTTATCTAAAGCAGCAATTCCAGCTGCCTATTGACTTGTAGATATTTAAGAAGACACTTAATGATATTTGTCTGTGAATGTTCTCATTCGTCCAGGTCATTGTTATCTCTCTCTCAAATTAAATCGAAGGCAACTGGACTTGTATTTGTCTGTGGAAGACGTTTCGCCTCTTATCCAAGCGGCTTCATCAGTTCTTAAGTATTGGTCTCTCTAGTCCGCACTAGTCTGACGTGCGGACTACTGCGGACTAAAAACGTCTTCCACAGACAAATACAAGTCCAGTTGCCTTCGATTTAATTTGAGAGAGAGACTTAATGATATTGAATGCCCCCCCTCCCTGCACTCATACACACTCATGAGCCCAGTGCCCACTCTATCCTTTAATGGCTGGTAACACATTCCTACTTAACCTTGCTTTACTGTATATAAACCACAGTTGTTGTTTCCTTCAGCTGCCACCAGAATCATCTTCTAACTGAAACCAAAGCAGCCTATGTGTCAGTGTGTGCAGCCAGTTGATAGAGTCTGTGCCAGTTAGTGGGAAATTGTTGAGACCTATGGTGTGCCTAACAGATTATGACATGCTGAACGGATAAAGCCTTCAGCTGAAATGTCCACAGATTCCCTCTTTGAGGTCAATTTTCTTGCCACATTGTTTTAATCGCGCTGAGCTCAGTGTGATAAATGTGTTTATGTCTGAGGTAAAGCATGCGTGGAGATATACACATATACTTTCTTATACATAGCAGTTTCTTTTGAAAAAGGTGGCATGCTCAATATTTTGTTCATGCACATCATTTTTACATTTGGGCCAAGGAACGTCTGGCTCTAGCAGGCAGTAGACTGGAGATTAATGTCTCTTTTACTGACAACCTGCAGGATGAATGACTCACTATTTTGGTTTCCTCACCTCTCTCTGTTTTGATCCTCAGTCTCTTATTCTTCATTAGTTAGTTTCTCTCCGTCCACCGTCACATTTTCATCAGTGGGAACTAATTCAGTCACCTCAGTCTTCTTGCCAAAACTTAATTGCGGTCTCCCATGTTTAAACGTTTCCTTTTCTCAGGCAACACTGACAGTTATCAGTGATGTCTGTGCAATTATGCTGGATAGACTTAAGAATTATTGTGGAACAGTAATCACTCTCTAAATGAATTAGATTTAAAAGTGGAATTAAACTTTAATTGGATCCTGTTCTGGGTGTGTGTATGGATTGCCAACTATTCATGTATTGATTTACGTGTGTGTGTGTGTGTGTGTGTGTGTGTGTGTGTTCCTTGTGCGCTCTATTGCTTCCACAAAGTTCCAATATTACACTTGAAACTAGAGTGGAAATGTGTTGCGCTTTGCCTGCAGGAGATGTTTGACGTTTCCCAGCCTGCTGCAGCATCGGGCCCATTAGGTTCCCTGTCCATCTGACATGTTATCGGGCTGCTGATATTACCGTCCAGGCTTGCTGCTATTCTCATTCAAATTACGAGCTCTCATTCCAGGCCGGTATAACAGTCTCTTCTTTTTCCTTTCAGCTGCCAGTCTGTGCGTAACAATGCCTTTTCACTTTTCGACCCGTCTCTCACTATAACAGCTCTCCTCTTCTGCTGCCTACCTAGCCTTTTCCTTCCCACTTGACTCTTCATTTTACCCGTGTCTCTCTCTTTGTATGTTCCCTTCTGTCCTCTGTACCTGTCAGGTGGAATTTCGGTGCATTATTAATGATTCAGCAGTCCTTTCTTTACTTATCCATCCATCTGCTCCTTATATAGTGAAGCTGCTGTCCACAGCGGCCTCATGTCAGGCTTGGTCTCCCTTCAATAGTAAAGCAGAAGGACAGCTGTGCAGCCTAACCAGCTCTCCTCTTTACCTGTTACATACACTACTGCTCTAATAACAAGACGGAGACAAATTGAGTTGGTCTCAAGTGTCAGAGTCCTTACAGCTGAAGTGGATTACTGAAGTATGAGGGATGAAGTGAGAGGTTAAACCCACCTCAAGGTAGCCTACTTAGTTTTTTGTTTTGTGGAAAAGAATTGCCTCTTCATCAACTATACCTATCTATATAATCATGCTATTTATTATCATACTAACAGTATTTGATGATGGGACTTTTAAGGGAAAACAGGCATAGATTAATTTCATTTACATAAATTAACTGCATTTTACTGGTCCATAACTTCCCAATAATTTTCTTATAATTTATTGGAAATTTCCTAAAAAAGAAATGTAAGGTGGTGTGAATTGTAGGGAAAGTAGAGAGTGATCGATTAGTAGTCTACAATGAATAAATTGCGATGAATTGCCAATAATCTAGAGGGATCTCTTAGTGAGTGCACAGTTGGTCAGCTGAACATGTGATAATGTGAAATTTGTGTTGCCTGTGATAGTGAGAAATGAAACAAATGATGTTTGTCAAAACACCTGCGACCGTTCTTTTCTACAGAGCTAAAACTCCAAACACTTTCAGTATACAGAAGAACTTTATTATTGTCTAATAATTATTATTTGGCTCATTCGCGCCTCATGGAAATAAAGTTTTAAGAAAAAAAAAAATCGAAAATGCTTCCCTCTTCCTCCTGAGAAAATCAACAATACCTCCTCTTTGGCTGGGATTAATCATTTCTATGCCCAAAAAGAATAGAGATGAATCCTCCTTTCATATTTTCATTGGAATGTTTTGCAACAGGACGAGTCATATCATTTCTCTTAATAGAGCGTCAATGCTCAGTGATATGCTTTTTAAAGGTTACGAGAGGTTTCACCTATTTTACCACATGGACATCGTATCATGTAAAATGTTCTTGTTTTACAGGTAATCAAGTCCTTGATGTTGATAGTTTTTCCAATGATAGGGTGGATTTTTAGTATATTGGCAATTTATGCAGGCTACATTGTTTTCTATACAAGCCAGCACACTGGCTTTAATTTATATGCCATGGTCCTATTTCCCCAGTGTCAACTTTATGGTTCTACCTGAGTCAATGAGTGTGGCACATAAAGAGCATTTGTTTTTCTGTGTTATGATGCCTGAAGCGTGGGAAGTGATTTCTAGTTCAGTGTTGGATTTTTCTCATCAGTAGAACCACTGCAACACTGGATATGTTGTACAGCAAGTCATATTGCTGTATAATTATATAGCCTGAAGTAGTTTGTTAACATTCTTTCAGTCAAGGAAATTGGACTTTGTTGTGGAAACAATGTCTTGTGTCACTGAAAAGGAGAAGATTATTGAGCCTTTCTGAAACTTTACAGGTGAAAGTTGAAGGAGAAAACAGTCACGGTTCTTGTGCTCGCCACATGGGATCTCCACAGCCACCATAGCCCAATTTATATTTAAATTTCTGAGGTGGTGCATGGTGCTGGCAACAGAGGAGAGCAACCAAATACAGATACAGACACCCACTGGCAGAGCAGGTTGAATTAAATGGACTTAACTTCAATTTGTGGATGATAAACAGGCTTATGGGTGGCATGACATGAAAACAGTCTGAACAGGTAAACAAAGCTGGAGAAGGGACAGGTAGAAAGTTGCAGTCAGCAACAGGCAGACAAAAATAAACAAGACTAGCTAACCATGACAGCAGTTGGGCAACACTTGAATCCGGGTGAGTATGCTGGATATATGTATATACTGAGGCCTAATGAGTGAACAGAGCACAGGTGTGTTCATCTAGGCAATGAGGGACAGGTGTGCGTGGTGGGTGTGGTGATCAGGTGACTGGGAAGGTGAGGAAGACTGAGGGCCTCTGGTGGACAGGTGGTGTCTTCCCCAGCCCTGGCATCTCATATGACACTCTAAATCCTGTCATTCCGATTTAGAGTGTCATATGAGATGCCAGGGCTGGGGAAGAAAGGTTGGTGGGACTGAGGGTGACGTCCATCGCCTCCTCGCTTCCCTCACTCACATTTCTTCCAAATGTATTAGCTCCTCCCGGTGAGGATGACAGAGAGAGATGTGAGGACAGAAGACATATATTCACCAACTTCAAAGAGACAGTAACTTGTCATGCCGGACAGCATCTCAAATGTCAAATGTGGACAAATAAGTGACTGTAACAAAGGGAACATCTGGCGCCTGTTGACTTCTGCTCCAACACTGTATCTGTATTTTTTTTTTCTGAGTCAGCCAAGATAAACTTGGACTGAAAATAAGAGGAGAAGAAGAAAAGAAAAGCCTCTTGGCTTATGAAGGAAAAAATATGCAAAGCTGCATGATTCAGATTTTACACACAAATAGTTTTAATGTTATGAATAAACATTAATAACATAATAGCTGCTGGTAGTCCCATTCCTGTTTCTACAGGTGTTTTGCCTGCAGCATTTCAATCATGCAATGTTAATTCAGCACAGCTCAACCAGCCCTTTACACCCCCCCCCCCCCCCCCCCCCCCCCCCCCATCAGATCAGCTGACCAATCAATAAACAGATTCCAATCAAAGAGTTTTGTTGCCCTCTGGTACAAAGCCTGTGAGTCCTTGCTCTGAGCTCCTCTGGGATCCTCCTCTCTCCTCACTCCTCTTCACCTCTGAGACACATTTCAGGGATTGTAACATTCACAGTGATGGAGGACCAGATCGCAAAGGAGCAAGGAGGGGAGCAAACATAATTTACCAGAAGGGAAAGCACCCTGAATGCAGGAGAAAGGGAGACAGAGCAGGTGTCATTGTGTCAACAGTGTAGCTGCAGCAGCTACATGAATAGGCTACATTGCTATGGTACAATCAAGTGAAGTACAAATATAAATCATGAATTTTAATTTCAGCTGTGTGGAGAAATAATGTGGATGACAAAAGATAATCCAAAATGGAGGAGAAAATGCAGCACAGCTCTCAGCTTTTTGTGCAGTAGGAAACAAGCGCTCAGTGCTTGTAATTTTCCATTGGCTGGTTTAGCTAATTGCTAACATTTAGCAACACAGTGTCAGTCTTACAGTGGCACTGCTCAAATGTGACATGGTTGTTGTAATTTCTGTGGTGAAATTGGATGTAGCCTGTCTGATAAAATTCAGAAATGAAAAGCAAGTTAAAATGCTGGTTTATTCAAAGCCGAGAAATGCCAGATAATGAGCCGCGTGTTGCCACTGGCAACCGCCTACTGTCCCGTGACTGGTGAAAACTGAAGGAGAGTTTGGCCTTGTAATTGGCTGGCAGAGCAGTGATGTCATACACACTCTCTATCATTAACTGTAAGTACGTTTCCCAGTGGATGGTTAGATCTAGTTCCTTGATAGACACTGAGAGAGTAACCAGGGAGATCTCTTTGATTTAAAGCGACAGCCGTGAAAGGAAGTATTTCGAGCGTCAGCCGTCAGTTCGCCCCTGTTTCAGTTGTACTGACAGGGTGGACACAGTAAATCGCAACGCCTCTTGGCCTCTGAGTCATTTCCTCTGATCTTTTTCTCCTTTTTCTCTACAGTCTAATCTTCATGAGTAAAGGTCAGAGTGTCTGCTCTTTTCCGTTCTGCTGTCACTGGACACGTCTGTTAGTCAAGTGCTTATTAGCTTTGGCCTTTAGCTCTTTAAAGATCAGGCTCCACCGGCCACCGGAGCGACACTGGTTCATTTTCACTGCAGTGATTTTCTGCCACAGCACATTGTTCACTCTCCTTTTTGATTGATAAGAAAAGAGAGGACGCTCTGAAACAATACTTCCCACACTCAAGATAAAGAGAAACTAGTTTTACTTGAACATACAAATGAAGAGCTACGATAGATTTAACCACAATCATATCAAATCAGATAACACTGACCTTTTCCTACGGCTAGATTCCAGTAGCTAATATGTAGTGGACCAAACATTTTACCTTGACATATGAACCTGTTCCTCTTAATTTTTATTCATCTATATGTTTTTTTGGCATGTTTTCTTTATTGGACATCTTACTAAAAGTAACTGAAGTGGGCTTGAACCAGGGGATTGCTGTTACATGGTCTTTGTCTTTTGTATCTGTGAGTGCTGTGAATCTATGAAGCTCATATTATTGCAGAATGACACTGCTCAATGTGCTAGGAAAGAGGGGCAAAGCCAGCTGGTGCTGGAAAGGAGGTTTCAGTCGGTTGACAAGAGTCAAGTTTCCATCCAGATGTGAGGCGAATTTTAACAGAATGTGAGGAGTTTGGTAAAACTGAGCGTGAGATGAAAAGCCAGACTGGTTCAGTGACAGTAGCAGCCTACTTGATGCATGCATGGTATTTGAGAATCATGGTGAAAAGACCAGGGTGAGTTTGAAGGTGAAACTTTCAATTTACCAGTTGATCAATGTTCAGTGCATTCGCTGAAAAAGCTTCTACGCTTCCCTGTGATCTGTGCTTGTTGGGCCCACATGCAGGCATCTGTTGTGTTGTGCTGACTGCTGGACCACACAAATGACACAAAAACGTCTGACAGCCGGAAAAAAGACTTTTTGGACCCAAGGGTATCTTAAGGCTTGTAGTTGTGACTTCAGCCTTTAGACCAAAGTGGAACAACCGAGCACTGTCCCCTGGAGGCTCATGATAAATTCTGTTTGCTGCTTTGTTTCAAATTGTTTGTTTTCCGCTGGTACAACGTAAAGCAGACAACAGCAAGGTAACATGAGGACAAGTGACATTTACACTGTTTGTTTTTTAATGCTTTCCAGGAGCTTATCCACGTCCAATGTTTGTGTCTCTGCTCTCTTTTTTACTGTACGGATGGTTGTGTTTGTGTGTGTGTGTGTGTGTGTGTGTGTGTGTGTGTGTGTGTGTGTGTGTGCGCACTCAGTGGGACATAGGTGAGCAGCCCTCTTCTTCAGAAGCGTCCATCTGGTGTTTAAGCTCTGAGGCATCGCTTTGGCCTGACAAAGCACTTTCCCACACAACAAAAAAAGAGGGGGGGGGTGGGGGGTTGGACTAAGATTCTGGCTACCTCTCTCTCAGTCTGTATTTGAAAACAGAGACAAATTTAATGTCAAATAGCTTGTATATGGTTAATCAATAACTTACTCCACAGCCTTTTCTCAAAGTATTTTGGGGGATGGGACACATTAGGCAATACTATACAGTGCTACACAGAGGAAATGCCTCCAACCTGTTGAACACCTGCACTTCTATTTAAACTAATCAACATGTTTTGAACGCCCTCTTTTTATTTTCTCAGCTTACTGGCCCAGAGCACAACCGATCAATATGTTACAACACTGCTCTTTAGTGGTGATATGTAACATGGGAAAGGAACCTGCAGGGCTACTGTAAAACTAATCAATGCTTGGCACCACAACCTCTCATTGATGATATTTTATATAGCAAAGGGTGCAGAGTTGCAGGCAAACTGTAAAACTAATCAATAGATCACGCCACAGCCTCTTAGTAAGGCTATATCTGGAAGAGGATGAAAATGGTGCTGCATTCTGTGCAACTAAGCAATGCACGACCTCTTGTTGATGTTTTGTTTGGGATATATAATAAGGGGCTGCACAATAATATTACACTAACTCTGGTAAAACATCTCAGCACTGATGTCAAAGAGGATAGCTGAGGATCTCGCCACAAGGATGTCAGTATTTGAGAGCAGAAAATGTTTCAGTGATTGAAATCATACATACACAAAAAATGTAAAAGAAAGAATGAAATGATTCTCCTGTCAGTGTTAGACCGCAGCCTCAGAAGCATTATGAAGTATACATAGAAAACATAGCATGAGGGACAGTGATATGTTTAAACATTAGCTGCATTGTTTCATTTGCAATTCAACAGTTGAATGGATGTTTTTTATTTAACCACAAGTATTTGATGGATTGTCATGAAATTTTGCGCAGACATTCTTGGTCACCAGAGGATGAATCCGACTGACTTTGGTGATCTGATTTTCACCAACCTGTGAAATACCTACCTTGATTCATACTGATGACACACTAATTAGCAAAAAAGTGGTACACTGTTATTATTATAACACCGTTATTCCTATGTAAGCTTGATTTACAGTAATAAATGCAGCCTCATTAAGTAGTAACTAAAGTAATTGTTCTATTTACCTGTACATTTTTTATTTTTTTAATTCTATGTCAGTCTTATTAATACATTTTGTAAGCGTGTGTAGCAAGGAGGGTACACTGCATTTCATTCTGCAATCCATTGCTGTATAGTGTCAGTTAAGATCAGAGGTCAGAGGTCACTTATAGGTCACATTTGTGTGCTGAGAAAGTGAGTGAGAAGGTGAGAAAGTCTATTCATCCAGTATGTCTGCTAAACAACACTGCTTTTTCTCAAAGAAAAAAAAAATCTAAGTCTAAAGACAAATGATAAACAAGCATGAAAAGTTTTGGAGGCTGCAGTTTTGTAAATTGGAAAACTGTTCGGAGTTCGGAGGTTTTTATTCTTTTGACCATTGTTTTTTTATTTAATGGACTCATGAAATTCCATCATGTACTTTGGCTAAAATTAAAATTCTGTATAACACAGCAGCAATCTGACTGCCTCTGATTCTTTAAAGTCAAATTTTTTAATAAAAAAACACCCCTGCAGTTTCTTGAAATTAAACCAATTCTGTGTTTCAGAACAACAAGAAAAATACTCAACACGGTGTCCAACCATTGTACTGAAATGGGTTTTTAACTGTTGTATGTACTTGGCAAAAATGTGCTTTATTCTGGCTCTGTTACAGCAAAATAAGTTTGACTTAAAGGTCAAGCAATTCATTCGTCACACATGTGCACACACGCACACACAGACGCTGGTGACTCAAAAATCTCATTACAACTTACTTTTACTTTTATACCCTTTTTTTTTTTACCCTTAATTTTCCCTCTCTGCAGGAGCTGGAGGTTGGTCCCCTCTCACCTCAGACAGGTATCAGTGGTTGGAGGTCGACCTGGGTGAGCGGACAAAGATCACAGCTGTCGCAACCCAGGGGCGATACGGCAGCTCTGATTGGCTGTCGTCGTACCTGCTGATGTTCAGCGACACGGGACACAACTGGAAACAGTACAGACAGGAGGACAGTTTAGGGGTGAGTCCATACTTGAGTGTGCAGAACCAAAACAGTATAGTGTAATAAATAGTTTCAAAAGTGAGACCTTGGGGCAGTAACAAATAAACAAATTAAAAAAGTTCTACTGTGTGCCAAACAATCCTGCTTTCTTTTTTGTTGGAGGCCTCTGCTCAAGGTTGTTTCCTTGAAATCGATGAGTAGACTGCATTTTTAAAATTAATTTTAATTCACTTAGCGCTGTCTCTCGCTCTGTGTAAACACAATACAATACTGGGTCTGTTCAACAACAACAGACAGTAACAAAACAGAACAGTGATGTCAAGTCGAGTGAAGTTCCTCTATAATGCAGTAAATCAAAAAATTTGTTCCAGAGGGCTGTCAGATTACTGTGACAATAAATAAGACAAATGTCTTGACAGATAATGACAAGAGGAAGAAGTGTTTCTCCACTGAGAAGGTGATTTCAGATGTATTTAATATGCACATAAACAATTTCAAATGAACATATGTTCAGTTACTGTTTCAGTTACAGTTATTTACATTATACCTTGAGACTGCAATGGTTGCATTCTCAACTGTCTCTGGAAAGCGGCATGTAGCTATGTCTTAGAAAACAACAAAATACATAATGTACAAACAACTGTAGAAATACATGTGTGTTTGAATTCACAGTGAACAAATCATCATGACAGTTATATTACAGACTATTACTTTACTATCCCTCTAAATCAAGTGTATTGTCCTTTAACATCTCACACTGGCAGGAAGACAATGAAGATATGACTTATCTGTGATAAACAGTTCCTTTATAACAATATAATTTAACAGGACACATGAAGACAGAGCCAAATCCGAAGACAAGCAGTGCATTTATTTTTAACTGTTAAACACAAATAGACCAGCAGCACTTTAAGTGTGCTGCACTGTAGGTGATAAATGTAAAAATGAACACCCATCAGGTTTATTACAGCTCATTTTCCTGGACTATAACAGTCATATTTACAGTGGACGTGGTGTTTACTGGGCTCATCTGCAGGGATCAGTCCATCCTGCAGAGATAATCACAGCCATCAGGAGCCTTTGACTCTCCATTAATAATGTATGAACAAATGAAAGAGCTCTGCTGACTGTGTGGACCTATTGCCAAAACACTTCTGCTGCTGTTGATGGACACAGAGCAGAACAGAGGATCAGCCGAGCGGCACTTTTCTGGCTGAGACCATGCAGTGCAGTCTGGAGTGCAACCGGATGCTGAAATCAATGAGGATAAAGTCCGGTGTGTATGCTAGAAAAAAAACAAAAAAACACAAAGTTGTGGTGCTTTCACTTACATCTTTAATTTCCTCTGTCTTTTTTTTTTTTTTATCGTTAACTTTTTCAAGATTGCATGTAATGATTAGTCTTTTTAATATGGAGTGGAGAGTGACAATAAAAACATGAGAACAAATGGAGAACAAACGGTGTTGATGTAAGAAAAACGGCATTTATTTTGTTGCTCAATGCTTGATAGCCACGGTAACAGCATCTCTGCGGATGTCTGTCGGCCATTTTCTCTTGCCTTTTCGTCGAGTAACACCATCAGGTCAAAAGTTTATAATGAGTTCAATACTTTATGACCAAACATAATGTAATATATAATAATAATCAACGCACCAGTCTCAGCAGTAATTTTTGTTTTGTAATAATTAGCAAATGTTAGCATGCTAACATGCTAAAGTAAGATTGTGAACATGGTAAACAAACCTGCTAAACACCAGCATTGTCACTGTGAGCATGTTAGCATGCAAATGTGTAGTAAGTATTTGACTCAAAGATCTGCTTTGCCTGAATACAGCCTCACAGAGCTGCTAGCATGAAGATGGCTGAAGACTCTTTTTTCTGTCCTGAATCACTAAACATCAAGTCTGGCACAGTTAGTGTGGGTCAACTTCCTGTTAGTGCAATGACACGTTGCTCTGGCTAGTTAACCAATAGCTTCCTGGCCGCCAACACCAGTTCTCAAATTAGAGGGGACTTCAGAAATGGTCTTGAACATAGGTTAGCATGAACTTACATTTATATGTCAAAATATTTTGAAATCTTTTGCTAACTTATTGTCAAGTTTCACTTTAACAAGAAACAAATTAGCCAAGACATTAACTGTTGAGGACACACTCGAGGACATTTTCGTTAGCTAGTTTGGATAGCTAAAAATGATGTGAGAAAACCACAAGATCACAAGTGACTCTGTATAGTTTGAGCATCATTTTTTTTACCACCACCAAAATGTAGAAAATGATGAATTTCCTCTTAAAAGAAGTTTAATATATGCTAGCCACTTTTCCTTCTGAACAATAATGTGGAAAGAAAAACGTTGTTTCATGTGCCTCTGGTCCATTAAATCATTAGTCTTTGGATGAACTGAAAACTTGAATCAGTTTTGAATCAGGGGTTGTTCAAAGTTACAGACATTTGTGTAATTTAGGCTAGATGTACTTGTACAAAAATAATTTCCAAAATATGACTTTAAAGTGTAGTGGGCCTTTGTTGAAATGATTAATAAAGACATCATCCAGTTGGGCAGCAGAGGCAGTGAGGCATCACCTCCCACTTCCCTCCATTGTTTTCTCAACACAAGTGTCATGTTGGACTTGTGTTTGACTGCTGTGGTACACGGTTCAGCACAGACACTGGAATACTGAGTAGTTTTGATCCTGTTTGTGTAGAGAGTAAACAGTGATGAATCCTGTCAAAATATGTTTAATTAATAGTCATGTTTCTTACCTTCATGCTCCCAGAGTCCAATACCACATTAGGTTGTGCAACAAGCATGGAAAAACATGGCATATATTAACCCACAGAGAGCAAGGACACATCCAGAGTAAAACTACATTTATTGAAATAGTTAAGAGAAGAGCTTTTGATTAGAAGCCGAGCTGAGGCAATTTCCTCATATAGAGAGAATCCAGCTAATCTCAGCACTGAGTATCTTCTCTGTGAGAGCGGAGAACGGCTTCTCACAGATTAAAAACATGTTGATCTGACACTCTACATAAACTGTGCACAATCAAACTCACATTTCAAAGTGTTTATGAACTCCTGTGTGTTAGTCAGCCAGGCTTAGAGAGGCTGTCAGAGGGGAAAGTTGATGGCAGGGCTGGTGGATCAACCACACCATACTAGGCTTCTGCTGTCAGCTTACTGGGCTGAAAACCAGTGAGGGGAAGTTTTTTCTTCTTCTTTTTTTCTTCCCGTTTTTCTTTCTTTTAAACTTTGACAGAAAATAGTTTGATGTATCACTATAACTTCTTTTTGTCCTCTTTCTCTCTCATTTTTCAGCACTTTGTATAAAGAAATGACTGGAAATCAGGCAAAAATTGAAATAAAGATGTTGTTGAGGGGAGGATGAGTCGACATTAATATCAACAGGAGTCAAACATTTGTCACATGACATTGATAACACATTGCACTGACAACATTAATGTGTGAATTCACTATTTAAACAGTATGGATCGCAATAAATAGTGTGAACACAGGAAGCATAGCACTGTGGGAGATATTTAGCTGTTTCTGTGTGAAAAATACATCTGTTCCTCCTGTTGCATTTCTTTCCATGAATGTAACTGATGAGTTCCTGCTGTACTGTATATTCACATACGTACAGTACATACACATGATGTACAGTAAAATCACTCGTTGTCTGGTTTCAGGGTTATAATATGTAGCTGCATGTCTGATGCTATTTGTGTGTGTCATTTGTGTAACTGGGAGTGAATTTCATTGGTCCTTTGTTGCTGTAAGAATGACAAAATCTTTTATTACAAAAAGACACAATCTGGATCCAGACACAAACACGCACACTCACACACATTTGTCTTAATACAAACATAATGCCTTCCTTAAGCCCTTACCTTAACCTTAACCTTCACAAATAAATAACCCCAACCTATAGGCCTACCTAATTCTTACCTAAACCTTAACCAAGTCTTAACCATCAAACAGCCATACGGCCAACAGCCATAGAAAGACACACACATAAAACACACTATTATTATAGTTACCCAACACAAGTATCTCTTTTCATCATATGAGGAGATCCAGCTCCACTCTCTAATGATTCCAGAGGAATTAATAAGTTAATTATGTGTCTAAGCTTTTATTCAGCAGTGGGAGAGCCAGTTAACCTGCATGTCAACTTCAAGGGAGGGATATAATTAGGATAGATAGCCAGATGGGAGAGATGGAAAGAGATGAAAAGAGCGATCCATCAGGCGTTAAGCCCAGTGTCAGAAAGAAACAGACCCATCTAGTTTCATGTTCGTTCTCCAGATCATGTAAACAGACTGTTTATTGCTCATCAAGAGCATTATATTGTTAAAATAGTCTGGTGTATCCATAATACCACTATATAGCCACAATATGCACCGTGACTACAGGTGGCAATGTCAGACTGTTGATCCACCACTAAACAACTATTGGATTGGTTGCCATGACAGTTTGGACAGACTGTTCATGGTCCCCAGAGGATGATGGTGAATGCCTAAATTTTCCTTTAGCGCCACCATGAGGTTGACATTTGTAGTTGACAAACAGGTCCCTTCCAAGATGAATTGCTTTAGTGATTCCCTCACTAAAAGGTAACAGTTTGTTGATACATCAGTTTTCTACGGAAAGGAAAATTCCCAAATCATACCTAAAAAAAGAAATCATTTGTTTAATACTTAGCTAATTAGCAAATGTTAGCATGGTAACAAGCTAAACTTAGATGGTGAGGATGGTAAACACTATACCTGCTTAACATCAGCATGTTAGCATTGTCATTGTGAACACGTTAGCAAGTTGATGTTAGTTAAAGTCGACTATTAGTCTTGTTGCAGTAATGGCTATGCGTTTGTGTGCTGTATGTGTATACATTCCTTAGTGATGGCAAAATATCAACAGGAATCTACAGGAAATTATTCATGTCAGATTTATATCAGAAGAGTTCACGTTTAGTCACTGAACTGAAGATGAAAGTGAGAAGAAAGTAGTATTCATGTCTCATAGCCTTTTCATGTAAGTTGAACATAGTCAAAGTGTCATCCTTGTTTGTGTGTTTTCAGTCTTTTCCAGGGAACAGTAATGCAGACAGTGTGGTTCAGTACAAACTGCAGCAGCCAGCGATCGCTCGCTTCCTCCGCCTCATTCCTCTGGACTGGAACCCCAGCGGGCGGATCGGACTCAGGCTGGAGACTTACGGATGTCCTTATAGTAAGTCTGATCTTATTTATTGGAGTGACTATCAGTAAATTAAGGTAAGTAAAGGTAATGTATATGAATGTATAACTGCTAGCTAGCCACATTATTTTTAATTGATTAATTGATTGAAGAGAAAGTTACCAATTCAGTAGATAACAAATGCCAAACTTCTGTTAACATTAACAGGATTTCCATACATCTGTATGTGTGTGTGTGTGTGTGTGTGTGTGTGTGTGTGTGTGTGTGTGTGTGTGTGTGTGTGTGTGTGTGTGTGTGTGTGTGTGTGCGTGTGCTTCATATGGCGGACTTTTAATTGGCTTCATTCCCACTTTAATAATCACAGTGATGCTTTGTATCCTCTGGATACTGTATAATGATTTAGAGCCTTATGTTCACTTGTTTCTTGATTTTCACACAGTATAACCTTCTTATTTTCATAATGTTGTATTATCGGTTTACATTCTGTTTCTACATCATTACATTAGCACATCATATGTCATGCCTTTTCCTTTCGGTGTCATTTTGGTGTGTCTTCTGTATTTCCATACACCAAGAAACACAAAGGTTTACTGCCAACTGTTGACACCTTCTCCACATTTTAATTCCCTCCTCTGTAATCATCACTGACAGCCATCGTGTTTCACACCTTTCTCCCCTAAGCCAGGAAACATACTGTGTCAACAGTTTAATTGGTTGCATTTCCATTTTGAGTATTTTACAACAGATTTGCTGTATTAACTCTGGCATTGACACAGTGAAAATAAACCCACATCACAGTGTTTTCAGCCACAAAAACATATGTTTAACTCATTCACCTTCTTTTAATATCACTCCTACTCCCATTGGAAAAATCAGTTTCTCAATTGTATCCATCAACCTTTTGCTTTTAAAGTTAAAATGACCACATTTCACACCCTCTGTTATTGTCTTTTTATGCTAAACAAAAAACATGCTGTCACTTTAATTTGTTGAGCAAAGATCAAAAGCTGTGTCACAGATGAATGGCACAAAAATATGAAATATATCTACTGTAACACAAATTTAAGACTATTCTCACATCATTATGTCAGTAGTTTTGCAATTTGATCGGAAAATTGACTGAACCTTTTAACCTTGTGTGTATATGTGTGTATCTATATATAATTTTTCTTTAAACAACATATTCATTAGCCAAAAATCCTGCTCCGTGTGAAAGGGCCTGATAAATGTAGGATTCAGTTACTTTGCAGTTGTGCCACAAGTCTTCACTCAGTTATACCGTTGCATCATTGCACATGTAGTAGCGCGTATTTGTATCTGCAGTCAACAGGAACTGCACTGTTTACAAAAATGCTCTGATGTGGACTTGTTGGAGGGTGTGTGTTCTCGTGTTTGAGGCTATGTGTTGATTTGGAAATTTTAATCGATGTTTAAGTCACTCGCTGCTCTTTTAGGATTCACAAGGTTCACAGTCGGGAAGTTCAGAAAGTCTTTACACCTAATCTCTTTCTCTCTCACACACACACACACACACACACACACACACACACATACACACACACTGACTGCTCACCTCATCTCAAATCCCCAGCTAAAGGGAGGGTACTACATTTTTATTTTATGTGCTGAACAGAATACAGATCCAGTTCTACCTCAGAGATTCTCCCTCATCAACAAAACAGTGTATCACAATAACAGACAAAACTTTCCAGGTGTGCATGTTCCTTGTGTTGGAAGAGAGACGCATTTCCTGGTCTTTGAGACTCCCATATACCATATACATACCTGATACATACCCACAATGTCCTGATGGCCGTCTCCCTGTTTTGTTTTCCAGCCTCTGATGTGGTGAGTTTTGACAGTGGCAGCAGTGGTCTGGTGTACAGGTTCAGTCCCAGCCCGAGGAAAACATTCAGAGAAGTCGTCTCACTGAAGTTTAAAACCCTGAAGAATGCTGGGACGCTGCTCCACGCAGAGGGACAGGAAGGCCTCAGCCTCAGTCTGGAGTTAGAGAGAGGAAAGCTACAGCTGCTGCTCAGACAAGGTCCAACATACCAGACACTGACATCTACTGACATCTATATATACATATCTGCTGCACTGGAGAATAACATGAGAATCTGTATAGAGACCAGGTTTATCGGTAGAAGGATAGTGGGAGATAAAGGTACCTAAACCAAGTCTACCATTATTAGGTGAAATGCCGAGTTTAATATTTTATATTGATGACATTTTCAGAAAAAACAGGAAAATGTCGCATATAAACACATGAATGTCATTTCCGTCTGTGTCATCCACCAGACATTTCTGCTGTTCTACAGTAAAAACCTTCAGCTGAAACAGTTTGATCAACAATGACACATTTTATTTCTTGTAATATGTGAATTACTTGACGGTTATATTGGCACAAAAATATCTATCAGGCCTAGGACAATATAAACCCTCTGGAATAACTTTAGACTGGTTTTGGTTGGGTGAGGTGGCTGGCACGCATGCCGCCACATGATTGGTTTAAATCTTGGCTCACACTCTGCTGCTGCATCTCTGTCTAGTTACAGCTGTGATGGATGGTTCCCGTTTACTGTAGCATGTGTTAGGGCTAGGCTACATGCATGGCTTACTGTCTCTACAGAGTTGTGTGTGTGTGTGTGTGTGTGTGTGTGTGTGTGTGTGTGTGTAAACGGGGTTAAACCAGAGGTTGTCAGCCTGCCATGCTGAATCATCACCATATGGCTCTTCTCTTTGCCTCCTCCTCTCTCTCTTTCTCCGTTTCACATCTTTCAAACCACTCCTTCCTCCATCTGCTTCTCCCCTTCCTCCCTTCTTCCCTCATCCATCTTTTCTACCCTTCCTCCAACCGTATCCAACTTCTTGTAACTCTTGCAGAAAGACCTACAAAGTCCTGTAAAGACAGACAGCAGCACATTAAAGTGATAGTCCGGGTTATTTGATGTGGGATTGTGTGAAGTAGTTATATATAGTCAGTGTATTAGCTGCAGCAGATTTGGATCGGCACCCTCTCAGTTTGGAGAGGCAGGCAGGAGTAACGCCACAGAAGCGGATGATGTACTGGTGTGACCACAGAAAAAAGCCAATATCAGTTGACGTGTACGCCATATTACAACGCAGATCAGTTATACGTAGCTATGCGTAGGAATATGGTAGTGCAACAGTTGAGAAAGGGTAGTTCCAAAGGAAAGGGCTGTTTGTCTGCAAGATAAAGGGGTAAAAATATTCAAAATATAGCGTACACCTAAACTGATATTGTCTTTTTTCAGTGGGCATTCTTTTAAAGTGGGTAAAAGAATAAATACATTGACCATTGATAAGTAGTCAACCTCACACAACCCTCAAGTGACCCGAACTATCCCTTTAAGGGAAAGGACATGCATCTTGAAGAGAGACAACATCTACACATACTAATCATGTTTTCTTGTACCAGCTCTTTAACTCTCTTTTGGTATATGCCAATACATGTACTGTATATATATATGTCAAAAAATGACTTTTAAGTATGTTTTAATATCAAAGTTCCTCTTTTTTCTCTTCCTGTAAGACATTAAATGCTTTTAATGTCTTATCTTCAACTTGGGGGCATATAGAGAAATGTATAAAACTGGCAGCAGAGCATTATCATGGGTCAGATGTCTGTGTTTGGAGATTAGTTGGCAAAAACGTTGTTGACATTTTCAAAAGAGCACGGTGGTTAGGTCTAATTTATTCATGTCTCTCCTGTCCTCATCCCGATTTCACTGCAGCACTGCTGTATTGACTAAACCACACCCACATATGAGTGAGCCAATCAAACCTGAAAGATTCAATTTAAATCCCTCTCATAACTACAATCTGCACACATCTTCTGTTTCCTGTGGAGATATATGTCACAGAGAGAGTCAGTGTCAGCGTAAACAAAACCAAATGTCAGTGTTCCACCATGAAGAAAGGCTGTGCCATGTTACAGTACAGCCAGCCTTTCCTTTTGTCTGACTCCAGTTACTTTATTTATTTCATATCAGAAGAGGCCTTTTGCCCTTTTCAGCTTTTCACTCCCCATCTTTCTGTCTTGTGATTTCTGTTTTTCTCTCATGACATTGTTGTGTGTTTTTGTCTCTTTGCAATTCTTCACACTTTTCTCCTCTGTTTTCATGGTCAGATGCCCCTCATCTTTGTTCTCTCATTATTTGTCTCCACCTTCCTCTTTGTCTTCCTCGCTCTGTGTTTTGCCCACCCCCTCCCTCTCTCTTTTTCTCCACATTGGCATTTTAGGTTACTGATTGTGTAATTTAAGTCATCTACTGTGTGCACTGACCCTGAGCTCATGCATGGCCTGCTCCGCTCCGCTCTGCTAACACTAACGCATCCAGGTCCGAACATATTGCGGTTTGCTTTATGAGGCAACTCTGAGAAACCGCCCTGCACAGAAACAGAAACAGCAGCTCTGTCCCGGAAAACAGAGAAACCAAAGCACTGACAAAAAAAACTGACGGATGAAACAGTTTTAAGTCAGAGCTTGACTCTTGTGCAGTTCAGTTTTGTCTCGTCATGTATAGTAAACTGTTAAGTGAAGTGAAGTTCGGTGTCAACATTTACATACCTTAGTTTATTTTGTCATTTTTTCACCAAATTTTTCCAAGTGAGATGCCTTTTTAAAGAGCCACAGGGTCTCTAAATAAAAGTCCTGTCGGAAAATTGTTCTTCTTTTATTCTGTTTGCTTCAGCCTTGTGTCCACAAATCAAACCAAAATCTAAATTGTCTTTTTTTTTTTTACATGATCTTTGCTCAGTGATAAGAGAATGATTTTAGAGAATCCAGTCCAGTAACTAAATTGCAGAAGCTTTTCACTGCAAACATTAAACACCGCTCAGTCTGCTTGTTGCTGTCTAAACAGCTAGAATAAACATGCTGGTTTTCAAGATTTATGTCTGCTATTCAAAACCATCCCCTTCCCTCTCTGCTTTACATTCATCAAAATGTCAGGTCGGTATATTGTGTCTCTGTTGGCTCATAACTCAGCCAGTCCTTTCCTCTTACCTCAGTAATTTTAGGGTCCTGCTCCAGTGCTTGATGTTAGCTGTAAGCCGAGGCACTGCTTTGATTAAAGGTGTAATGAAAAATAACTTTTTTGAATTAAAATGTACAAAAATGACTAGACCTATATTATGCACTGACATTGTCCCAAATGTTTCCAGCAGTTAGAGAAATCTGTAATTTTAATAAAGGTAACGGTCCGTTTCATTTGGTGTGTGTCAGCGTTTGTGGTATCCTGACAGAAGCAGTCAAAACAGAGTTTAAGTTTTAGGTTTAAGCCCTATTTTTATAATATACTATTTAGATCTTGGTCGTTTTTACATTATATATTTTAACTGGATTAACAATTTTAGTCATTGGACGTCTGGAGTTATCAGAGAAAGAAACTGACCAAATGCCATCAGTAGCTCGCAGCCCCTCCAGGACGATTTTTAAAGTGAAATGTCTTTATTCAATGTTTTGACCACTTTTAATCACCTGGTCTGCTTGTTTTTGAGAGAACGCAGCTTGACAAAGGCCTCATGAAAAAGACTTTTACTGAAAGCCTTTATGAAAGAGATTTTACTGAACAACCAAAGTACCCTCAACAGCAAACACTAGAACATGCAGAGACATGTATAATGACTAGCCAGCAGGTCATCGCACCACACCTGCCTTATGAGGGACAAAAATGAGAAAGAAGAGACCAGACACAGTCGTGTGTGAATCAGTGCTAAACTATTAGCTTTTTCAAACTGTGTTTACAGTTTGAAAATGATGTTTGGAGCTGATTACAGCAACCATCGATAAAGGCCACTGTCTTCCTGTGTAATCAGATCTAGTGAACAGCTGTAATGAAATTGTAGACAGGATATGATACTGTGCTACTTTGGAGGGAAAAAGCAGAGAGTGTTCAGCAGAGGCAAACACGTCCAGTCTGACCCTCCTCAACATAAAAAATGTTGTAGTCATTAGCAGCTTTTTATCCACTATTTATTTTTCGATTTTGCTGAACGTGCTCGCTGTCATTCAGCAGCAGACTTCCCCGTCTTACACATCCTGATTCACAACTACAGTCTGACTTTGGGCCACTTTAGTGAGGAGCTAGTAAGACCAATACCTTGAAAACATACCACACTGAAATTTCTGAGCACATTCATGCTCTGAAGATTAAACATGTTTGATTTTTTAAGACCCCATGACTTTCCCTCTGTGCCAATAGCACACTAATCTTTACATTTTTGGTATCTGCTGACCCATTGCTTGTTATTATTTTCTGTGCACATTCATGCTCCCATCAGGAAGTGATCTATTGATTTTTGGTGACCCCCATCTCAATTCATATAACAGTCATGCTCAAGGACTCGCTGACAGTAGCTTTTACACAGGGGACACAGTTGCTGTTTCATATTCCACACCACACTTTTTCCTCACATGGTCCAAAAAAATAAAACTGACTGCCTGCCCAGTCATAAACCTACATGTTTGATCATTGCTGCTTAAGAAAAGATTAATTTCTTCTCCTTGATGTCGTCAATACTGCTAAAAACTACAGAGGAAAATAAAGACAAACAGCAACAACGAAAGGGAATGAGAGAGAAAGAGAGAGAGAGCACTGCATATTAATATAAATTTTCTATTTGCCTTCCCACTGATCTCTAATATTGATTCCTTCTTTCTCTTCTCAGCCATTCACCAAGTAATCAAATCATCCATCCAATGAAACACACAATCAGAAAGTCCTCTCCGTCTCTTCTCCATCTCCAATAACATAATAACTATTCAATTAATCAGTGCTAATAAAGCGATCTTATGTGTTTTTAAGTCTTGCCATCCTTCCTCTCATATTGATTGCACTGTCTCTGTTCACTCGCCCAGAGTGTGATCAAATAACTCGTCACAATGATTGTGTTGACAGGACAGGCTTCCACTTCATCATGATGTGCACATCCTAACTGAGTTTCTTCGGATGAAGTTGTTTTTCTCACCCAAGCAGCAAATATATATGATCTCACAAAAACTGGCTGAAATATCAAAGATACATTTGTCCATCATCTTCCAAACTGTGTGTTTGTCTCTCTGAAGCTGGAATTGTCTCTCCCTGAAGAATATCTAATACATTTTTAATGACTGACTGTTTTCAGCTCTTTCTACAGTTCCTTCTCTCAGCAGAAGAACAAAGTTTTTTTTTTTTTTTTTGTCGGATGCAGAAATGTATCCACTAATTTGGACCTGCTGGTGCTCATCTATCATTAATGATGTCTCATTATGTTTCCGCTGCAGTTTTTCAGATTAGCCTTCATCACATATTTGACTTCAGTTCTCAAATTCAAATATGCAGACATCCAGTAGTCCCCTATGAGATGAGGAACGGTGACCTCAGTGTGATCCTCTCTGTGGGATGCTGAAAAAATTTAAGTATTCATAACAGTAAAGAGGCTTTTATTGGGCTGGTCTTCACTTCTCGCCGGGTCAGATAAAACAACGAAAAACAATCTTAATAGTGAGATCAGAAAATCCTGTTTTTATATCAGCTTCACCCCGCTGACTGCTCTCTCCTCCTCCACCTCTTCTGTTTCAGGTGGGACTTCATCCTTTGAGCCCCGGCGCCTTGCCTCGCTGGGCAGCCTGTTAGATGATCAGTATTGGCATCATGTAGTACTGGAGAGACACAGCTCTCACCTCAACCTCACTGTGGACAAACACACGGAGAGGGTTCAAATCCCTGCAGAGTTCAACCATTGGGACATCGAACAGGTGTTGTGAAACAGAATACAGATACATACTGCACAGTACTTTTTAAGGAATCCAAAGAATTATTAAAGTTTAAAACTACTGTAGCTACAGTACATTATAAACGTAGATATTGTTCTTATGTTATTGCATGAGCATGTAATCCTCTGTGTTATTGTGCCCATACAGCTGAGTGTAGGGGCAGTCCAGAGCCTCACTTCTCAGAAACCATTCATCTCAAAGAGGACCTTCCATGGCTGCCTGGAAAACCTGCTCTACAACAACCTCAACCTAATAGAACGAGCTAAACACAACGACCACCAAGTTACCCTTATGGTAAGTTCATTTAGCTAAACATGGGGTTGTGTAGGTTGTGTAGACAATGTAGGTGACAAAATGTTGGTGTTTACCCTGTGTGGACTCACAGTGGTACAGTATAGTAGCCTATGCTGAAATATTTACTGCGATGCAATGTCTGTCTGTCCAGCATGAATAGAGAAAAGCAGCTTTGTGTTTTTAAAGTTAAGCTTTCTCTAATGCTCTTGGCTGTTCGGCTTTTGTGTGAGAGAGTGCAGCATCAATCACTGGAGAAGGGCCGATGAAACCAAAATCTGCAAGTCCGTCTCAGAGTGTGGCTGTCGATAAAATTCTTTTCAAACAGTGACAAAATATTCTGTTCAGGGTTTTTTGGGGCTTTTTTTGTGACTTGTTTACTAACTACTAAACAATTATCCTTAACCAGTGCAATGCATAACCACAGAGCAGCATGTATACTGTAAATTTTATTGTTTACAATTCTCTTTGGTTTCTTCTGTTTTATTTAGCTTTGGGTTGTATTAGGCTTGTTTTATCAGTTTTTTTATTGGCCACTCCTGTAGGAATGCCCCTGTGTGTATGTGTTAGATTCCCCTTGGACCCACTGGAATTCAATCTTAGTGGTGAAATAGTGGCTTTACCACTCAGCCGCTGGCAGGTTAATAAAGGGCACAGGAGTGTAGACAGTTAGATTCTCACTAATACCTCCTCATCTTGGCCATTAGGACCTTCAGATGATTCTACATTCACAATGAGTGGAGCGAGCTCATCATGTAGAGGCTGTGAAGCGTTTCTGCAGGGAGTAATAAACGCTCTCTCATTACAGTAAAGATCCAGACAGCAGGAAAAAAAAAAAACATGAATTCTCAGTAAAGAGGTACACAGATTCACATGCATGACTGAAGATCTAATAGAGGCCATTTTGTAATGATGCTATGGCTCTTAAGGTTATGGTCCAGTTTAATACAGGGACTAAATGGTATTTCACGTGGCTCTGAAAGGGGAGGAATTAGTACAAAGAAAATAGATGTATATGGAGAAGGGTTGGTGTGTCGGTGTTGGAGTCTTATGGCTTTTCAGGGTTTTTAGGTAACTTTTTACTTTGTGTTGTGGGGTAGCACATCCCACTCCAACATGAATTATTGTACATCACTTTAACTGCACCACAAAGGGCTTTTAGATGATAGCAGGCTGATGTTCCCAGAAGAGAGCTGGGACTGTAATATATTACTGCTGCAGCTTTAGCAATGGGCCTGGAGTCATTACCACTACTCAAAACAATAGACTGTAACAGAGATGTCAAGATATAGCAGGTCTGGGCACATTGTCTGCTCTCCCTCTTTCATTTTCAGTCTTTATCTCTCTTACATCCAAGCTAGGTGACTTTGGTATTTTCAGTTTTCTTTCCTAATCTTATCTTAAGGTTTGCTGTTATCATTATGGTAATACTGATGTCCTCTTTAAGGAGACTTGCTGATGAGATCACTGCGACATGAGGTCGCACCGACACGCCCTCTGCAACTGATTAATATTCATGTTTCATGTTGTTTTATCTCTCTAATAATCATTTTCCTGTCTCACTTCCCCTCTTTCTCTCTCTCTCCACTCTGCATCTCTCCGTCTCAGGGCAACGTGACCTTTTCTTGTGCTGAGCCAGTTTCCGTCGCAGTGACGTTCCCCGGCCCCCAGAGCTTCCTCCAGTTGCCGGGTGCGACGGCATCCTCTTCAGGGGACTTGTCTGTTGGATTACAATTCAGGACGTGGAACAAGGCGGGGCTTCTGCTCACATTTGACCTCCCTCAGCAAGGGGGAGTCGTATGGCTGTACCTGAGTGAAGCCATGCTCCGGCTACAGATCCACAAGGCTGGCAGGGCACTGCTGGAGCTAAGTGCAGGTAAGGTAGCAACACCCAGAACCTTAATCCATCATCCCTGTAACCATTAGCAGTTGAATTAGTGATTACTCTAATGGTGTATTGCTGTTTCAAGCCTTATGAGAGGTATACCCCATAGTTTCATGTTAACCTTAAAATTAATGAAGCCAGTGACACAGAGGATGCAGGAGGTAGATGCTTTGTCTGGGCAAATTATTTTTTGGTCTTGCCTCATAATATTCTTCTAAATAGTGTTTCATTGTGAGAAAGACATGATTTACAAGCTGTTTCCAAATAGCAACATGATGCCTGTGTGGCAGGCTGTGGAGTGATCGGATATCTAATTTGGTCATTACTACATGAATGCCCATGCTTGCCCTTTCCTCCTTGGAACAAAAATGCTCTTATAACATCTGCTGCAGGTCTTAATGGCTCCATGTGCAGCCATGAACACCTGAGAAAAAAAAACAAATCTAATTCCCCGCTGTGTGTATTAATGAGGTTTTGGTTTCCCAGGTTCTGCTCTGAATGATGGTCAGTGGCATTCAGTGGAGCTGAACTCCAGAGAAGGACGTCTGACCATCGCTGTGGATAAAGAGGAAGGAGGCTCCGCTCACGCCAGCCCCTCGTTTCCTGTCACCGTTGAAAGTCACCTCTTCTTTGGTGGTAAGTGTAAAACAGGTCAGCTATATCTTTGTGAACAATTCAAATCTGCCACGCGTCAAACAGCCAAATGGAAGCTGCTCAACACTAGACTGAGTATAGCATATTTCTCAGCCAGAATATTTACAGTAAATGTCCCAGTTTATCATTAAATATTCATCAGTATCAGCAAGCAGTTGTCATGTGCGCTCCATCCAACTAACTGTCTAACTCCTCTCTCTTCTGTTCAGGTTGTCCTGCTGAAGACGACAGTCAGGAATGCCGAAACCCTTTTAACGTCTTCCAGGGCTGCATGCGTCTCTTAACCCTGGACAACAGAAACGTGGACCTGATCATGGTGCAGCAAAAGCAGCTGGGAAATTACAGCAACCTGCAGGTTGACATGTGTGGAATTATCGACAGGTCAGTTTCCAAAAAACAGTTCAATAATATTCAGTGTGTTAAGGCACATTTTTGTTACTTTTCTATTACAGCTGATATGAGCTTTCCCTCATGTTCTGCACAGCCTGAGCTTTTTCACATCAGTTTAGTTTCCATGATGAGTACATTCACTCTTGGAGGTGACAGAAATGATAAATGGCTTACTTCGACACAGGAATTATTGACCCGTTTCAAACCATGTTGACCTCCGAGGGAAGCCAGTGTTTCCTCTAGGATTTTTTTCAGCAGTGGGGGGCATGCTCTCGGGGGGGTAGAGTCAGTGGCAAAGTTTGCACCCAGGCTCATCTCTCTCTCCTGCACCTTCACCCAGCTCTCCCGCTGCTGTGCTCTGCTCTCCTCCACTTTGTTTAACAACTCCTCCATGTCTAATGTTACTTGTCTAATAAGATTACATTAAAAGTGTGAGTAACGTAACGCTAACAGCGTTATATAGTTTACACTCACATCACATCTGATTACAAGTGTGAACATTAAAATACTATTTTTTACCTAACCATCATCATTTACGAGTCAGTAAAAGGCTTATGACAGGCTACCTGACTAGCGTCTTCTTCATCTGTTGTCTTTCTCTTCTTAGAGAAGTATCTGAACAAGCTCGTCTGAAAATGCAGTCAGCAGTTAATACATAATGACGTGTAGATATTAGCTTAATGCTATCAATTAGTTTACCCAAGTTAGCGTCACTGAGTTGGCTAATAAGTCTACCTTTTCTCCAGTAATTCGCTGCCTTATTCCTCACGACTAAACTTCTCTGACTCTGACCTGGTGCCTGACGTGACGTCACTTTCAAGGCCGCGCTCTCGCGAGTAATTAACTCCAATAGGATCCCCCAACCACCCCACTCTTTCCCTCCCCTCTCCTCCCCTCCCCCCGCTGTTGCGCTCATCATCACACAGGCTGTGCTGTGAAGGGGGAGAAATGTGGCGGTGGTGGATTTGCGACAATAAAAAAAAAGAAAAAAAAGAAATTTGAAGGCGTGGCGGCTATGGTTTAGCAGTGGCGGGCCGCCACTGCTAAATGAATGTAGAGGAAACACTGGAAGCAACAAGCAGTCACAAAGGTTCCAGGTGAAACTGTTTTATTAGGATAAATGAATTTTTCTCTGCTGTTTGCTGGTCACCAGGCAAAGATAATGTGCCTCTGTTCTTAAGTATTTAACCCCCAATTAAGAAATCTCCTACCAGGAGTGGGATTTGAACCCACGAGGACTTTGTGTCCATTGCATCTTGAGTGCAACGCCTTAACCACTCGGCCATCCTGGTGACATAAGCAAACAGGTCAAAAAACATCTTTTTGCAGATAAAGAGGAAACAGCTGAGTCCCTGAAACTACAAGTCAATATTTGATTGGATTTTAGGCTCAATGTCTAAACTACAGAGTAAGCAAGTGAAAGCCTTCATTAGAAAAGTATGAGGAAGAGTGAGATCTGACACCATGACAAACACCTCAACCACTCAGCCATCCCTGTGACTGCAGTTTTTAGCTTTCATTGGTAAAGAAAAATATGACTGCGGTCTCTCTTATATGTCAGTTAACACAGTTGTCTTTGCATGTTGATTTTAAAAAACAAATAATTTGCCTTTATTGCTGATATTTTTCTTGAGATGCATATGGCATTGTTGCTGCTTTGCTAGTACCTCTGATGTAGCTCTCATATAATATATTGTGATAAGTTAATGCATTAAATATATATATATATAATACATATAACAAAAGTGATTGTCCCAGTAATTGAAAACCATCTACCAGGAGTGGGGTTCGAACCCACGAGGACTTCTGCGTCCATTGCATCTTAAGTGCAACGCCTTAACCACTCGGCCACCCTGGTGACATAAATCAATAAAAAAAACAACTTTTTGATGATAAAGATGGAATAACTGTTAGAACCTGAAATTACAAGTTAATATTTGATTGGATTTTAGTCTCAGTGTCTAAAATACAGAGTAAGCAAGTGAAAGCCTTCAATAGAAAAATTACTGGGAGTGAGATCTGACACCATGAGGACATTTGTCCATTGGTCCTTAAGACAAATGCCTCCATTCATAGGGTATGACGGGTCAGTGAATGGTTTAATTAGAATGAAAATGAAGTTAATTATATGCAATGATGTTCACAATCTCCAGATCTAAACCTAGTTGAACACAAGTTGGAGATTTTGGACCGACGTGTTAGATAGCGCTCTCCAACACCAACTTAGGGAACGTTCATCCTCCAGTAGAGTTCAGCAACTTATACAAGGAGCATTGAAGCTGCTCTGGCAGCACATGGTGGCACAACATCTTACCATGAAAGTTTGAGTTGTTTTTTCTTTAATTTCTCTTTTAGCAGAATTTTTTAAAGCAACATTTTTGTAGATCATTTTTCTTCCCTTCTCTCTTTGCTGGCAGAGTAGTTTAAAAGTGAGCTGAAGGACACACACTGACTGATACACACAAAGAATCATAAGATATTGTATCTATTATTTCACATTATCACAGTATCTCCTCTGGGAAATACAGAATTATTGTTCAGTGGAGACCAGTGGTGTGACAATTGTATTCTTGCTGATTTCTGTTCCGCTTGGACTTCTGCTCTGTTCCTACTAGAACCCACCAGTCATGAACAACTTGCAAGATGGCCAAAAGTGTGTGGACAAAAGGCTGGAAGTCAGGTTATAGAGTTTTTTAGAGGCTTTGATCGGCACCTAGATCCATATATCAGTATTAATGCAAATATAAAGAATGTCAAGTTATAATGTCAGTTATGTAAATGTCATTTCAGTCATCTCGGAGGGAGAGATAAAGATATGTTGGTGGAAAGGTGGGCTGGCGGCCTTTAATTATGCAAATATCATAGCACTAACATCGACAGGAATACAACTGTATAACATAGAGAGAGAAACAAAAAACATTTTCAACCTATAAAACAGAAGACAGGAACACAAGAGGCAAACATTGTGTTTGTGTCTATCTGATGTTTGTGTCCAATGACATGAGATGCAGAAAAGATGTGCTTCTTCTCCCATTGTAGAAACAATCACAAGTAAGACATTCATGTAAATTTTTAATGGTCAATGTGATCATCAGCTTTGAAGTTGATCTATTTACAAGTTCAGCAGATACAGAGTAATTTTGACTCACGTTTGTGTGTGTGTCCATCTGATAAATGCAGGTCCAACATTCACTCTCCTTTTAGCTCAGTGTTTTGGTCTCCACCAGCTCTTGAGGGAAATATCTGGCTCGTCAGCTGCTTAATGCTCCGCTATGTTCACCAGCTAGTCTCTAACGTTGTGTGTCTACGGTGTGCGGCTGAGCAGGTGGTGTGCAGTAGATTTGCTGTTGTTTTTCACTGCCTGCTGTGGCTGGAAATGAGGCTGATGACAGCAGTGAGAGTGAAACAAATCAGTAAAGAAACAGTAAAACCGAAAGTCGCTGTAAAGCTCTGTAGAGCTTAAATACAAGTAGCCGTGTGACCAATTGTTAATATAAAGATATTGATTATGTCTTCTATGATTTTTTTAACTTATGATTAGATTTTAAATACTATCTAATGTAATTGGCACTTGTGTTTCAGCAAAATTCATGTAAGTCAAAGAGTGAACAGAGAGCTGAACTGAAATGAATTGATGTGTAGAGCGAGTTTAGACCTCATGATAAATATTTTTGGTGTAAATCATGGATGGTAAGATGATAAATGACAGTCAGTGACAGCGCAGGATCAGAGCGATAACTTCAAGCTCAGGAGATGAGCGAGGCAGAGGGAGGAGGGAGGGAGAGAGAGCAGTCACAGCAAATAGCAGCACAATTAATGAGACAATTACAACAATTATACACTCGCCTCTAGGGCATAGCACACACACAGTCACACACACACACGCACACACACACACACAGTATGTTGTGTGTAAACATTAGCATAAACACCAATATTGAACCGACCACATATCTTTGGTAGATAAAGAGAATCTGCTCCAGTGATTTTAATTAAAATGTCTCCCTTTCTCTGCATTCATTAGATTATTAAATCAGTACAATGCAGTTCTTGCACGGATCTGACTGATCACTGAAACAAACCTACAAAAAAAAATCCTGTTTTCCAGTAAAGACGAAAAAAAAAAAAAATCTACCCCATATTCTCCGAGTGTAATCCTGCTGATTGAATTTTGGTCCCATGAGATGTAAAGTCAGGTGGAAAATGGACTCACGACACGGCTTCTATTTGTGGCAGTGCTTCAGACCAGGTTATTATATCTGCAGTGGTGTGTATGGGTGTGTTTGGGTGTGTTGCTGGTACCAAAGAGTATAATTATCCAACGCAAACACACATTAACAGCACCTATGGAACAAGGAGCCTCTTTACTATATAATCGGATCAACACCTTGTTTTATACCAAACCTGCCTGATTATTTTCAGTTCATGTAAAATGCTAGATTAACACACACACATCAGAAAATCAGTGTTAAAATGTGAGTCGGGGTGTGTGTTTTTTGTGTTTCACTGCCATCAACATGACTACCGTAAGCTGTTTTAAATTTCTGAGCGTGCACACCAGGTTTTTATTGACTGTCAACAAACGCATGGAGCACAGCGGAGATAGGAGGAGGCTTCTCTGCATGGCTGTACGTACTGGGATCAATGTGGTCTGTGAGGACTGAAGTTAAAAGTGCTGTCAGGCTAAATTGGCTCACATGGCGCTGCAGGATAGCGAGCTGATGGACCCTGACTCAGTGTTTAAAGTGCTGCTCTGTGAGGGCCTCAGGGCTGAGTGTGTGTCTGTGTTTCTGTGTCTGACATTTCAGTGGAGTTGTGGTGTAGATGAGGCTGTATTGCAGTTTGAGTGTGGACTTAACTAGTTATCAGTCTGTGACACTGTTGTTGTTTTGGTTCTGTGAAAGAAACTGGTTTCAATGATCTGTTTTTATGAAATACAGTTGTTTTCAAAACTTTGGGCACCACTGGGCAATTACATATTTTATTGATTTTTGAAATGAATAGAAGTAAAAAATGACTCTCCAGCAAACAGATATTAAAAATGAGCCTTTCTTCAAATACAAATGTGCAGTTACTTTGTTTCATTAACTTTACTGGGGTTGGAAATATTCTGCTTTTGAATTGTGTATCAGCTCAGGAAACATTTCACAAATACAAAAGAAGAATGGATTCCACTAAATATCAGCAGGTTGTGGATACAAATGTCCTGCAGTTGGTCAAGAAAGTGAAAATGAAAAGAGGCTGGCTTGTACAACAGGACAGTGATCCGAAGCAGAGCTCAAAATCCACCATGAACCACTCCAAGAAACATAAGCTGAAGCTTTTGGCTCCCCTGACTGCAAGGTAGATCTTGATTTTGTGTGTCCAAGACAGCGTAAAAATATTTCTGATTTTGAAGTTATCTTTAGGGATCCTTAGGCGAAAATTCCTCAGTGAAGAATAAAAAGACTTTTAGCTGCTATAAAGTGTTTGTCAGCTGCGATATCTGCCAAAGGAGGGTTTGGGGAGTTAGGTACTGACTTAGTAGGGTGCCCAAATTTTTGCACATGCTGAAATTACCATTTAATTTTTTTCTAGTTTTTAAATTCATGAAATAAAAAGCAAGAATGCATTAACAGCTGAAGAAAGTAATCTCATCGGAGGTACCCAAAATGTTGTATACACCTGCATGTGTGGGTCGGACATGTGTGTATTTGTTTGGTGTGTGCAGACTGGGGGGGGGGGGCAGGGGTTAGGGTTTTTGTTTCTTGTCTTCTTTTTCTGTGGGGTGTTTCATTAAATTAGGCTAGAAGTCAAGTCTCCTCCTCCTTCTTCATCTTAAAAATGCATCTTCTTCTTCATCATCGTCATCATCAGCATCGTAATCATGGCTCTTCAAAGAAATGAACGCCGCTCCAAGAATCAAAACCCACATTGTACACACACTAAAATATAAGTCAGCAGAATAAAGTGATACTCTGGGTTAATATTGTAAAATTAATGTGAATGCTAATTCACTGACTTTAGATTAAAGCAGTATAGAGATAAATGGAGGTAAAAATCAGCCTGTAGCAGGCTGACAGGCTGCTGACTCAGGGCTTTTATCTAAATAAAAGGGAGGCTGCAGATTCTGTACAGTCATCTGTTTTCTACTCAATATTCCTGCCTGGGTTTGAGCAAACACACACTCACACACTGTCACATACGTTTATATTTAGTATTCAAAACTTGCATCTCTTAATATTACGATATATACAGAATCGTCAAGGCTCCCGCCCCACAAACTACCAACACACAAAGTCATTCACAAAGACAGACCTGAGAGCTGATGAGATGGGACTGGAGAAAAGTGGTTATCATTGTGTATGTGTGTGTGTGTGTGTGTGTGTGTGTGTGTGTGTGTGTGTGTGTGTGTGAGTGTGAGTGTGAGAGAGAGAGTTAAACCTTGTTGTAGGAATCAGTCGGGCCTGCTGGAACAAATGGAGGCAATCCATGTGAATAAAAATAGCTAAGCCAAATGCAACAGGGTGAGGCCAAGACAGGATAAATATAAAACACACTGCTTACAAAGTTATACTACAATACAAAGCTACTATTGCCCACAAGTCAACAAAACTGCACAGAGAGCAAATGACAAAGTGGCATTAATGTAACATTCAGACAGGCACCATGCTTCCTCATGTAGAAATACAAAGACCTATTATCTGCTTTTGTTTGGTTCTCCCACCCCTGTTTAGTAGAGTGAGGTCTTTATCATTTCAGTGACAGTGTACACCACAGGCTCAGCTATGTTTAATCAGGTAAACTAACACAACCTGGAGAAAAGTCTCATTACACTGGGTAAGATATAAGCCTAGAATGTTAACTGTGTTTTATCATCTCAGAATCGGCCTGAGATTAATCAAGAGCCCAACAACCAAACAACTGAAGCGACACTTTAAAGAGTAACTTGGCCGCGTCTCACAATCCGGCTGACCCTGCTAACTAGTGGTGACATCGTGTGTTTTTCATCACTCAGCTGTGATGTATGGTGGCACAGCTGGATGTGGTCATAACTAAGCAGACAACACCTTAGGAAAAAGTGTATGTAACAAATAGTGATGCTCAAAAGGTGAAAGTAAAAGTAAAGGGAAGGTAAAATTAGTTGATGTAAAAGGTCGCGTTCCTTATTTGACACCACAAGGATTTAAAATGAGTTCAGTCATGACGTGTCTAATGATGAAACATGTCTGAAACACGTCTGATGTATGGGCACACATGGTGTAAAAATGGATGAAGAAGAAAAGACCTTGATGGATTTATGGATGGATGATCCTGCTAAAGCTTGACAGTGTGTGACAGATGTTTGGAGAAGTTCAAGCACAGAAAATGTTACAAGAGAGCAGCTGAACCGTGGAGTGATATACTCCGGAGGAGTTTATTTTTATCCAGTCAAACTCTAAGGCAGGTATTTTCTAAATCACAGCTGTCCTGATACATTTATCAAGGTGTTTTAACAAGGTTTAGCTTAGATTTGTGCTCTGCAATGGTGCTCAGGCCACACAGAATGCATGATAACAAAGTTTTTAATCTTTTGCAGAAAGGGTGCAGTGGTTTTCCAGTCAATGTTTAGAAAGTTTTTTCTTTTTCAGTTCAACAACCTCCCACAACAACATGTTGCCAAAATGGAAAATATGACCTCCAGATGTTAAAAATGAAATACTCTCTGCGTCCAGTAGTTACATTATCTCGGATCCTCCTACACACACATTTGGCCATAAAATGAATATTATGCGTAATATAAAATGCTTTCTGTCCCTTTTAATGAAAATAGCTTTATGTAACAGACAAAATCTGAAATGTATCCACTGAGTGTGTTCACTCATTGTAAGATAAATGACTCAACTGAAATATAGAAATATTCTTCAGCTGCTTTTGAAACAAACCAAAAAAGTGGACTTTTCTTGACAATAAGTGATTAGGGGTGGTTTTTGGCATCGACTGCTTTTGTCCTTGATGACAGATTTTTGGCAGCAAAACCTGGTGAATTGTTCCCAAATATTCAGGCTGCCAAAACAAACATTGATTTTCTTTTGTAAATCTGCTGTCTCAGTATACAGTATAGAGAAGAATGTTGTAATACATTTCTCTGTATTTTTTTTCTTGACGGCAGAAATGAAACCTTCAAGTTCCTCCCACACACGAGTCCATCAGTTGGGGACTGAAATAAAATTCTTGGGAAACTTTACGATGAACTATGGAGACTATTTCTCTCTCTCTCTCTCTCTCTCTCTCTCTCTCTCTCTCTCTCTCTCTCTCAGGTGTTCTCCCAGTCGTTGTGAACATGGCGGCCTCTGCAGTCAGTCCTGGACCGTCTTCCACTGTAACTGCTCTGACAGCGGCTACAGCGGAGCCACCTGCCACAGCTGTAAGTCACCTGTCAGACAAACATGGCTCTTGGACAAAAGGGCCGGATTAACCTGCTATCGAGCTGGAGCATTTGACACCCCGGGTTCCTCCTGATCTCTTTTCATTGTGTACTGTACTTTAATCTGTTACCTTTAGGAATTAATCCGGTAGAGAGCACACTAGTACTTTGCAGGATTGTTACGCCTCCGCACCGGCGATAGCCGGGGCTGGAGGCATTATGTTACCGGGTTGTCCATCTGTCTCGTGAATACGATATCTCACTAACATTCAAATTTGGCGCAAACATCCACTTGGACTCAAGGATGAGCTGATTAGAACTTGGTGGTCAAAGGTCAAAGGTCAAGGTCACTCTGACCTCTCAAAACATGTTTTTTGCGATAACTAGCTAATTCCTTTGCTAGGTATGACACAGTTTAACACAAATGTCAAATAAGATGATGAAGTGATGATGTTTTTCATCCAAATGGTCAAAGGTCAACTTCATTCTGACATCATAATGTTCTGCAAAGATAATGACCATATTTCCTGCAACTTGACTGGTTGGTAAAGGCGAACAACCACAAGGTGGTAATACTAGTTGTGTGTCAGTTACTGAACAGACCTTTATTTAGGAATGAGCACCATGTAAACATAATAATATCAACTTAATTATAACAAAAGTGATAAGATTAAAACTGACAAAGCCACAAGATTACCTAGTAATACAGAGCTCGCTTTGATGGTCTTTATATTGTAGTTTATTCAGGAGTGCACACTCTACTCTGGCAAATCTATTACTACTACTATTATTATGGTGTGGTTATGCTTAGGTGACAAAAGCTCTTTGATTTAGACAATGTTAGGGTTTTGGTTAAATATTAATGAATAAAACTTGTTTTGTCTCATGCTTTAAATCACTTTTATTCAGTATTTAACCAAGACCATGATCTTCCCCTAACCTTAACCAAGTGCTCTGAGAATCTAAACATAACCATGAAAAAAGTTTAATCTTGCTTTAGTTCCTCATTATGTGTATATAAAAAGATAATCACGGTGGCAATACATTTCTCCCAAGATATATTTTCAGTTGAAATGACTCGTATGTTGCATGGAGATAGGATTAGAAACAGAGAGAGAGAGTGAGAGAGCAATGACAGATAAAATGGAAAAATTAGAATCAATGGAGAGGTAAAATGTGAGAAAGAGCAACAGCAGCAGATAATGAATTTCCTTTTACACACAATAACTGGATTTTAGCACAGAGGCAAACTGAAGAGAAAATAAAATAACAGAAATAGAGCACTCAGTGAGACAGCACAGAGATTAAAAATGAATGAATAAAAACAGCCTGGGGAGTACTATTAATGTTACTAGTTTTAATGTACACGTCAGTTCTCTCTATCATTCATGTGAAGGGTTCTTAAGTTGACTCTTAAAGGCAGCTGCTCCATTTACAGCTCGACCTTCAAGACCAAGAAAACCTGTTATTCTCAGGGTGGCAATCACAGATGCATTTAACAGCAATATTGCTCAGTAATTACAGCTGTACTGGGTTTTTCCCCCTTTAGCGTAGGAGCAGCAAAGTGTGAGTTTTGTCAGAACAAAAAAAGTATTTCTTGGTTTTTGTTTCGGCTGCAGCCTGGGGACATTTTTTAAATAAAGCGACCTCTTTGCAAGCTTCATGTGATGCCTGCATAATATTCTTTGCCCACTGCAGAGTACCTCTAAAACCTGTTTGTGTGTGAGTGTTTTGATGGAGGTTAATGAGTCTGTAGCTGTGACTAAATTTCCAAATACAGAATGAACAAATAAAACTGCAGAGGTAAGGTGAGCTCATTGGTGGGATTTACTGGTTCTGTGCCGATTCCCTTTGAGCCAAACACCTCAAGACCAAAAGTGGAGAGTTTCCCACACACCTCACCTCTGCTCTCATTTTTTATTGCTGACGTTTCTGTGAAAACCTTTTTCTAAATACACTGAGGCAATGTGATGAATAAAAGGCCTTTGGCTGTGGAGAAGAAGCGAGATAAACAGGTGAGCAGAGTGTGGGAACCTTTAGATATGGATTTGACTTGAAGGGCTCGATTATGTGGCTGCAGAGGAAGAACAGGTGTGTGTGTGTGACTGGAGGAGGAGGAAGAGGAAGACTTGTGGAGATAGAGAGGAAGAGGCGGGGCTGATAAAGGTTTTATTTATTGAGTCATTGACTTCCCATCAGTCATTACTGTCCTCTCCAGCTGGACTGATCTTGACTTCATGGGACGCTGCTGCAGAAATAAAACGCTTCATGCTGGTTATGATTCAGTGGTGATACATACGTATGAAGAAGCACCCATAATCCTCCACGGGGTGTGATCTCCATCCCCTCACAGCTCCTGTGTGCCAGCAGATGTGCTGATGTTGATGTGATTCATGTTGAAGCTGATCGCATTATTTTCCTCCCAGCTGTGTATGAACAGTCCTGTGAGGCGTACAAACACAACGGCAACTCCTCGGGACATTTTTACATCGACGTGGACGGCAGCGGACCAATCAAACCACAGCTGGTCTACTGCAACATGACAGGTGACTCACACACACACACACACACACACACACACATTCACTCCCCTTCATCCTCCCAACATCACTCAGCGTTTCACATGACGTAACATTTACATAATTGTAAATGATGATGTCATCTTCTTTCTGTGACCCACTTCATCTTTCATCCTCCTTTCCCTACAAGGCTCCGTTTCTGTTCCCATCTTTACCTCAGTCTCTCTTTTTCCTCCATTCATCTCTTTCTCTGTCCATATTTCTTCCATCTTTTTAATAAAAAAAAATCAACAAGAAATAGAGAGAGAACAGAAAAGTTCAAGTTCAAAATGAAAAAATGAAAAGGGGAAGAACAAGAGAAACCTTCCCTTCCCTTTTACCACACAGTGTCATTAGCAGCATAGCAATGGTTGTGTTTCCTTGTGTCTGCCTCTCCAGAGGAGAACACGTGGATGGTGATCCAGCACAACAACACAGACCTGACCAGAGTCCGACCGTCTCCTGGTGTGAACCAGCATTCGGTTCACTTTGACTACTTGACTAAAGAGGAGCAGCTGTTGGCTGCTATTAGCCAATCAGATCACTGTGAACAGGAACTGTCCTACCACTGCAGGAAGTCCCGCCTCCTCAACACTCCAGGTAAAGCCTTTTTTCCTTTCATACAATGGTGACGTTACGGTGCAGATTCCAGTGTTGAATGACTGAGATTTATAACAGAAAGGCTGTGTCAGACCGTTGAAAGACTGCTGTGAACCATGGTCTTGTGTATCCTCACTCATAAGAGCTATGGGACGACCTTCAAGATGGAGGACTGGGGATTGAGGATTGAGGATCAATCAAATACGGAAACTGGGATGTACCCACTCCTACTAGATCAGATTATCAGTTAGCTTTAAGATAGTCAAGTATGTGTTCATGTTTTTATTTATTTATTTATCTTTGTCTTTGAAGGGCTTGATTCACTGAAGTCATAAACACTGAATCACACTCGCCTTTGAATCCAATTTAACAGGAGCGAGCTATGAGCCATACATCATTTTGTACAAAACCAAAAGCTCTGGAGAAAACAATTTAACTCCCTTGAGCTCCGCACATTTTTCCCGCTCTACCAGACAAAACAAAATAATTGTTACGCTCATTGCTGCACACTTAATCAGGTTCCAAGGATTTTCTTCCCATTTACCAGCGAGTCAGACAAATGGACTGTGTACGATTTGTATAAATGTCTCCTCCTTTTAGACTCAGCATTGAGGCCAATTAGTTTGTCTGGATTTTGTTCTTTGTTTTTCCTCAAATGCTTTTTCATGGTCTTACAAGTCATTAATTGACCCTAACGCTGTGACTGAGAATCAGTTAAACCACCAAAAGTGTGTAGACATGCATTTTTCTTATGGCAAACACTGCCTGTGAGAAAGTGGTTAGGAAATGATTTATGACCACCATTATACAAACAGCGTTTCAACATTTATCTTGAATTTTTTTTTTTGCATTCAAGCAGCATACAGGGTTCTAATTTTACAACTTTAGAGAAAACTGCTGCAGGGCACTGGGATAATCTTTTGATATTAATGTCTTCTGTTCAGCCTCTTTCTGGTTGCAGCCAGTTTGCAGTAAAACAAGGCTGGAACCATTAAGGGCAGATGGATTAAGGAAAGAATATAGAGATGCTCCGATAGCGTTTTTGATACTTGTGTATCGGCTGAGTACTGATCCGATAACATTACATATAAAAAAATAACAGCTCAATATTACTAACCCTGTATGGATGTGGTATGATTTCTGTCATTCCTTTATGGTGTGACTCTGGTTAAACCCTTTGTAAAACATGGACACACGAATGCCTTCTCTTTTATTATCTAATATGACTGTCATTCATAAAGAAATAAGTCTTGATATAAATATCACTTCCTACCCTGTTTGTCCTAAAACTTGTGCCACCACTTGAAATTGGAGCCTTGCACACTGTGCATGTTGCCCTTTTACTAGTGGGACTTTCCACTTGAACATGTTGCCGAAACTGCCAGTTTATTTATTTTATATTGAAATTAAGTCCAAGAATTCATAAAGAACTCACATTGTGACACAGTGGTTCAATGTTTAACTCCTATTATGACTGATAGTGTCTAGATGGAACCATCTTTATCCTCTGTCGCCAGGGAAACCAGGGTCTTATAGATAAGGAGGCAGGGAAAAGCATAACTCAGAGAGAACTGCCCAAATCCAGTTCTAGACAAGGATGAGTGAAGAGAGGCAAAGGGCACGACACATGTAACATACGGTAAGAACATGTGACAGTGACCGGGTTAAAGGGGCCGACAGCGTCGTCACACACATAGGTTTAGACTGTAGCTTAGCCTCATTTGGGTAAGCTACAGAATAGTGTTGTAACCATGTGCTACCTAGGAATATATACAGACCAGACAGCTTCAGAAAGATTCACAACTCGATTCACATGCTGGCTTTGTACTGCTCATCATTTTCACCCTTGTTGTCAAGTTTACAGTAAATACTTCTGCCTGAGACATCTGAACTCCTGGGGATCGTCTTCTTCTCCAGCTCACAAGATTTCCACAACACTTGGCATTCAGTTTGTGGTTTTAGAGTGGCTTACTGTAAAGTGTTTTAGGAGACAGCACATCAGCAGACACGAACACGGCTGAAGATCGTCGTTGGAGAGGGTGTACACATCACAGAGAACCTCACCTGAGCTCCTCACACCCAGCACATGCTAAAAAAATCCAGACATGGGCTCTGCTTCCTCTGACAGCTTCACTAATTCAAGGTCTCAGCTTCCATCCTGAAGACCTTAGACAGTCCTGACAGGCAGCATGACAGGCGCCCTGCAGAGATCGGCTGAATACACCACCAGAACAGCCCCCCTGCAGGACAACCTACAGCAGGAGGGTGAAGATGAGAGCCCAGAACATCATGAGAGACACTACACTCCCCAACAGTAGACTCTTAAGACTGTGGAGGTCAGGGGGACACCTCTGCTGTCACATGACCTAAACCGAAAGACCAGATCCTCAACACACACTCTCCACTTTAACAAACTTCCACACACACATGTGAACATGTCTAAAACATCCACATCCTGTTTGTTTGATTCTGCCACTTTCACACTCTAACTGTAAATACTGGTAGATTTATGTTTTTATGTATGTGTATAAAGTTCTACACATCTATACAATCTATATTATATGTTTATATAGATTTGTATTTATACATAAAGTTTTATGTAGTTATATAGCTATTTTAGTTTTATTGAGTTTAGTTCATTTTATCTTCTGACTATTATATTGCTTTGATTCACTGCTTATTTTACTCTGTATCTTTGTGCATGTGACAAATGAAGAACCTTGTACCTTGGCTGCATTGGTGCAAAAGATTCAGTCTGTACAGTATTTTAGGATTTATTATAGGGGTGCTGTGTTCCAGTAAAACACATGAAATGTAAACAAAAGGATAAAAGGGAGATTGTTTTATTTTTTGGATGAGGAAAAGGATGGAAAGAGAAAAAGTAGCTACACCCACAATGTTCTCTTATTAATGATGCTCACAACTTACAATACAAAACATTTTTTATATCGTGGCCACAATGTTTTGTCCAAGAAGCGTTTTCAGTATGTAAAAGCCAAGACATACTTGGCAGCCTTTCTAAAGAGAAGTTTTTGTTCCCTTATTTATTCCTCACACAAATGTGTTTTTTTTGGAAACAAGACAAAGAAATGTGCACCTGAGAGAAAATAGCTGAGTGCTCTTTGTGAAGATGTTGTGGCGTATAAAACTGAGGAGACACACATTTACCTCGTAAATAGTGCTGCAGCATTCATGTAGTGTTGCCAGTGAAATGTTGAGAGATACTGTAACTTTGGGGTTTTGTAGGGGTGTTTCTAGCACTGTTTACAAAGGTAAATGTGCTTCTCTCCTCAGTTTTACACAGCACAATATCCTCTCTCAGCAGCATGTTTCTAGTAGTGCGACTGAAGGCTGAATCTGATACAACAAAATGGTTCCTCATGTGTTAGCTCAGCTGTCGTGTGTGTTTCAGAGGGGTCTCCGTTCAGCTGGTGGCTCGGTGGTCCCGGCTCCGGTCGTCTCCAGACTTACTGGGGCGGAGCTCAACCAGGAAGTCAGCAGTGTGCCTGCGGCCTGCAGGGCGACTGTGTGGACCCACAACACTACTGCAACTGTGACGCTGACCGCATGGAGTGGTACTGAAATTAATAAACTCATATTTACATGTATTTATATATTTTTCTCAGTACTTATAGTCATAAGGTAATGTTTTTTTCAGGGTGTTTTGTGCTTGTAAGGTCACACACCTCAAGTTTAAGTGTCTCTTTCAAGCATCCACCATCAACTAACTATCATGTCCAATGAAAAGAAAACAGAAGACTATGGGCAGAATGCTCTGCTACACAAGGTCCATTTGTTTGTAATAACTGGTACCATGCTTGCTTTTCAGGAAAAAAATAATAGAATATTGACATAAAAGTAAAGGAAAAGTAAAAGTTTACATAGCAGTTTGTTCAGTAATACGGGGTTGGCCTTCCCAGAAAATGTAAAAAAGTTATTAGGGAGAATCAACATAAAAAAAAAAGAAGAAGAAAAAGAAATCTGTTCAGTGTGACCAATTTAAAGAAAAGTGAAGATCATTTGATGAAATTTTTTCATCAAATGATTTTATTTCTTATAAAATACACAAAATAATAAGGAAAAGAAAATCTGGGTTGGTTACCAAAACATGTCAATATCAGATTGTCTGAAGAAAATAGGAACAATCATACTCACATACAAAAAATAGACACGAGACATAAGAAGAGAAGATATATGTGCAAAGTCGTCTGACTAAATGTAATTTCCTCAGGAAAATGAAAACATGTCTGATGACTTTGAACAAACATGCTGTCCCTGCTCGACTTGAAACTTTGGCAAACATCCAGTCGACGGGGATAAATTGAGCAGAGTAAAAAACAAAACTGTTTTAATGTTTCCTCATGCTGTAAAGGTTCCTTCCATGCCTCACTTCATGTCTTCTGTCACTCTTCTACCACCGGTCCGAACTGTTTGTGCAGTGGCGCCTCTATTTTTACATACCTCAGCTGCCATAGCTGCTCTTCAATATTTTATCAGACCCTCAAACTGCTGCATACATCAGTCCTTCCAGTGCTGAATGTATTTTTATCCACAGCTTTCCTTAGCAACAAGGTTAACATTCATATTAATCTTCAGTGCATAAAGCCGGGTGTGGGCCTGGATGGACAGGAGGTGTTTTGGGAGTAGCTGTTCCATAAACTGCCACGCATGGAGTGCTGAGCGTCAGGATGGTTATGATTTGGTTTTGGAATAAACAGGTTCCCGAGAGATTACACCTACACACTGCAATGTTTGCATCAGCTTGTGGCAACATGTAATGTTGTCACAAGACTGATGTAACATTAAAAATATACACACCAGTAAATCTATGCACGAAAATGAGCATGATTTGGGTTGGGTGACTGGTGTGTTTTTGTTCATTCTCTGCATAGTTTTTTGTTCTTTTACATATTAATCTATCTCCTCATCCTGTTGCTTCCTCTTCGTCTACATCGTTTTCCTCATTTTATCTTTGCCTTTATCTCCTCCGTAAACCTTTTTCGTCTTTCATCTCTTTTCTTTCCGCTTTATTTTTGCTTTTATTCTATTTCCTCACTTCCTCCTCCTCCTCCTTTCCTTTTTCCACCAGGGCTGAAGACTCAGGCCTGCTTATCCACAGGGAGAGCCTCCCAGTCAGGTCTCTGGTACTGGGTGACATCCAGAGGCCAGGGTCAGAGGCCGCCTACAGGGTGGGACCGCTCCGTTGTCATGGAGACAGTAAGTGCCCTCCAAAAACCCCAGTTGCCTGGTTACACTTGATTCTAAGATCAAGATCAGGAAATCCTACTATTATGTACTGTTGTCACTTTCTTATGCTTTCTAGCTAAACAACACTGGTTATATATTAACATTATGTCACCATGATTTAAATATTAATGCAGATATTTGCTATACAGTTACTGTATAGTATATACTGTATCTATAGTGTATGTTATAATGCTGTAGTCTATTATACAAACTCGCATGGTAGAGCATGTTCATCAGTTTGTGTGTCCCCTGGAGACACAAACTCTATGTGTTTTATATTCCAGCCATCACTCAGCGACATTACATCATTGAGACTTTTGAGTTTTATTCCAAGCCCGTCAAGGCGACCACTCTTTCCTCTTTGAAATGATTTTTGAATTGCAGTCTTTAGTACCTAAAAGTTGATACATGTGCTATTAATGCCAAAGCATTGCTAAAATTACTCAGTTTTCATCTAATCAGCCTGCTTGGCTCATTTGTTTCTGATGTGAAAGTGCATTTGTGTTTTTCAGAGAACTTCTGGAACGCTGCGTTTTTCGACAAGGAGACGTCGTACCTCCACTTTCCCACCTTCCACGGGGAGCTGAGCGCGGACATCTCCTTCCTGTTCAAAACCACGGCCTCCTCTGGTGTGTTCCTGGAAAACCTGGGCATCAAAGACTTCATCCGCATCGAACTAAGCTGTGAGTAGGAGCTGAATCCAAACACACTTAAAGGGAATGTGCGTGTGCATTTTAAAGCCCTTTAGGCAGTGTGATTTATAGTATGCCAGCAAAACTAATAATGTTCTTTTATTTCTATTTTTTGGTCTAATAGTGATGCAGTTAGAAGATTACTTTGGATTGTACTTTTGGTCAAGTTTGGTCCTTTTTTCTTTATTTTTAATTGAACTGTGAACACTTTCATTTCACAAAAACACTTGTATCCTTACGATTTGCTTTAATGTATTTCCCCCATGCTGAAGTGTTTGAAATTGTCTGGAAGCCTTACAGTGGAGGGTGGTGACATTTTCCCAACCATTTACTCTTTAAATTTTGAGGTCAAATGAAACCGGCTGTTCAGTTTTTTTTTACTGACAGGCTGGATTGTGTGGAGTTTTTGTTTTCCTCTATTTTTTTCTGCTTTAGGCTGCATTGTTGTTTGAATCAATTCCCCACTCAGACTGCAGTTGAATGCATTGTATACACCTCTGTGGGTAGCACATTCTGGCACACAGGAGACAGCCTTGTATTAACCACACAACCAATAAAATGTGAACAAGATTAAACCCATAAAGAGGAACTCATAATTACTTCAGGCAATTTTTTTGCAACCTTGTTTTTAATTTTACATTTGTTTCGTAAACTCTCAGGGGCATTGTCGCCATGACCCTCCATTAATTTCTGTCTCCTGCATTATGCACACACCACAGTGTGTCATTTAGATTAAGACAGTAATAACCAACGGTGTTATTTAGTTTATGGGTGCCATGGAAATGTGGCGAGGTGTGAGATGTATGTTTATAGCCTACCATAGATTGTGTCATTTGAAATATAGCTGTATTACCCAACAAGGTGACCTCATGCTTATATGGTTATGACAGTAACGCAGCAAGGTATGAAGTACACATTTATGGGCAGCAATGGTGTGAGTCATTTAGTGAGGCATGTATAGATGCCTTGATGTCTCTAATCTATGGTATTAGAGACATCGGTGGTTGCCTTTTGAAGCTCTTTCACCTCACTTCACCCTTTTAGTTTGGATTAGCTTTCTGTTTGCTGCTTGTTTTTGTGTTGTATTGAAGTTCGGAGGAAGTTGTTTACAAAATAGGATTTCAGGTACACACACAGACGCCTCTCTCCTCGGGAAATCATTGTTAGTGTGGTCGCTCGGTAACACTGTGGCCAGGCCTGACAACAATTTCTAAATGAAGTCACTGTAGGATGTTTGGATATTGTTTCATCTTGTTCTGTTGTCCCACAGTAATACATCCTCACCTTCCACCAGCACAACATGAAGAATGATGGTTTTGTTTTGTCTGTACCCTCCTAAATCTGTTGCTGTTGGTGGAGAGGACAGAGAGAGCTGAGCAGACAGCTCAAGGAGTAAATACAGTCATGCGGCACTGAGATGCTGTCCGTGGTGCTGAACCAGGGCTGCATTAACAGAGCTGAGGCGCTGGCCGTGGTCCTGAAGCTAATGCTCGGGCTCAGAGTGAAACATTTCTGAGGGCAGTGGTGGAAGTATTCAGATCCTATAATGGGTCAATTTTTATTTATTTTTTTTAATGTAAAGACAATTTGAAAAGGGGATACAGAGCTCGACAGTGAGTCTCAGCTCCACATGTTCACCAGCTAAAGAGCCCGATATTTCACTTGGTAGAGACCAAAAACAGCTAAAAGAGAGTGAATATTGGATTTACATTAAGTCCAAATGAATGATAATGTCAAATCAGCTTGAATGTGATGATATGGGAATGTTGTACCCACAACACTGCTGACTGCAATTGGATTAAAAAAAAAAAAAAATTGCTTATTGCAGGTTTATGTATCAATACTACAAAATAAAGTACAAATAAAAGTAAAAGAATGCTGACTAAAATTTTGCTAAATTTACTATATCAAAATTTAGACCTTATTTTAAAATTTGAATAAGCAAAATAAAGTGTATAACTGATGTGATGATGATGATGACACCATTCATTGTGTCCAATTGTCCATTTGGTCTCAAGGTAAACGTTGCTGAGGAAATAGCACAATATTGCCTCGTGAACTGTAGTGAACTACCTGGAGAGTACAGTTACTTTGGTAGGGTACTTGAGCACATGCACTTGCACTCACTTCCTGGGGTTACCTAACAATAGCACATAAGCAATAAAATACAATGAGGTGGTCTGATGCATGAAAATAAAGTACTCACAATGGAGTGATTACCGTACAGAAACTAATTTTGTACATCAGGACACCTCAGAGAGTGTTACACATTTTGTGGCCACTTACCACTGCAGAGCTATACTTAAATCATCACACACTTTTTAAAGTATTATCAATAAAATGTTATCAGGTATCAAAAGTAGCATTTTACTGTTATAGCTGGATAATAGTAGACCTGATGTTAACTTACTAGACTGCAACTGCAAAGCTTAGCAAGGTTCTGCAACGAAGAGCATTATAGGAATCTGGAAAGAAGCAGCACATCGTCTCTAGTCTTTTGTTTGTTGTTATCCTATGAGAACTGTTCCCAGTCTGCTTAGATAGAAAGCTCTGCTGGCTTTTGTGTTTGTTGTTTTGTTGTGAGAGAGTAATTAAACTTCAATCCAGAGAGTCCTGCCACCTCCCTCCCCCCGTCTGCCTGTTTGGTCTCCATACACTTGGGTCCAGCCTACCTGCTTGTTAAAGCTCTTGTCTGTGTTCCCAGTTGTGGCATTGGCAGGTCTGAGATGAATGGTTGGAGCAGTGTGAAAATATGCAGCTGTAAAATGAAGATTCATTCCAGCTGCACTTGGCAAGATTTTTTATGTAAAGACACACCTGTGTCCCCATACTAAATCATAAAATGGAGGTTTCAGCATAGGTGTCCTGTGGACTTTAATTGAGATGTGGACATGTCCTGTTTGCACAAACTGAATGATTGTGTTGGGTCTGTAGCTTCTAAACATTTAAATTGTCTACTTAACAGTAGCAATGACAGACCTCTCTGTCTTGCTTTTTTCTGTCAAGCATTTAAATTAGTTTCACTACCTCATTGAAAGTTACTTTATTGAATTTATTACTGCTCAGTATTTTGTGACAAATTATTTGGGTGATTGAAAAACCAAAATCGATCTCCCTGATTTAATTTGGAAAATGTTTGCTTTAATTAAACTGTATGATCTGAATCTTTAATCTGATTTGTATAAGGATTCAAAAACATCACCACACAATGAAATACATCTGCTTCACCAGGCAACAGAGTAATTGTATGGTTTTGTTTCAAGATGTTGAACACTCATCTAAATGGGATTCACATGGCATATTAATTATGTTTCTTTCTCTTCTGATGCTTCCCTATGTCCTCTTCCTTCTTCCCCGTTATCTACATCATCCCCCTCTCCCTCTATTAAAATTTGTTTTCTTTGTCTCCTCTATCCCTTCGTCCTCCCTCAGCCTCCACTCTGGTGCTCTTCTCCTTCGATGTGGGTAATGGCCCGCTGGAGGTTCGCGTGGAGTCGAGCGTCCCACTCAACGACAACCGGTGGCATCGAGTCCGAGCCGAGCGCAACGTCAAGGAAGCGTCACTTCGATTGGACGAGCTTCCTGCCGCCACGCAGCAGGCTCCTGCTGACGGACACTTCCACCTGCAGCTCAACAGCCAGCTGTTCATAGGTGAGAGGCGTGTTTTTTCTTCTGTGTTCGTAACGATCAAATGACCTCACAGTCAAGCAAGGAGGAAAATCCTGAACCATCTTATTTTATTGATTCAGTTTCTTTGTTTGTGATCAAAAACAACCGCTCTTAATTTTACACTGGAGTTTTTTCTGTTTCTGTGTGAATTTTCGCCTCAGTCTCAGGGCTGATGGGTTCAAAGCTCTTTCTTAAATCTTCTGGGATTGGAACAACACCAGTCTCTCTCCGTCTCTTTTACTTGCCTCATTTCTTTTATCCTTTTTGCTCTTGAGAGAACCAGTAGCTCAGTGTTTCTGTCTCTGCAGCTCCTGAACTAGCTTTAATCACAGAACTTTTCAGTCCAATTTCTTTCTATTTTGGAAGTAAAACTTGTTTTCTTTAACGTCTCACCAGACAATAGTTTATGAACCATAGACAGGTTCGGAGCTGTGTCTTGTTACTCAGCTTTTACACAAGAGCCTTCTGCGTTCACTCATCACTCATGAGTCAAGGTCAAGGTTATTTACTGTAAATCACAATCAAAATAAATTACCGAGAAGGAAAAAAATGAAAGGTACCCTAACTAAAGGTCAAGAAAGTTATGTTTACATCCACTGTTTCTCAACAAAGCACAGTGTATATTTTCTCAAGGCCAAGTGAACATGTTGAATGCATTTCCTTCCCCAAAACGTTTGCTAAGCCAGTTTCTTCTACATTGCCTTGACACGTTGCTGTCACCAACTGCTGATCACTGAAATAGCATAAAACTAGGACTTTATATCACATGTGTACAAGCGCCAAACAATATGGGAACCCAGTCTTAAAAACGTTGCTCGATCGTGAAACTACTGGTCAAAAGCTTCACTGGGTACCTTTAATAAACAAAGGACACAAAAATACTCAGCATAGCTAACTAACTCTTGTGAAGGTGAATTGCAAAGGATTATAAGCAGGTTGAGGTTGCCAGGTATTACCGACGAAGACCCTCTAGGCATACGTAAAAAAGGCCGCCTTACAGAGAAGTAGATAATTTGTGTTTGTTTGAAAGTAAATGGAGGTTATGCTGTTTGGTTTTGAAGAGAGACACCGTTAGTCTGACTCCACTTATCAAGTGTTGCTAAATACTGAAGATACCAGTTTGACACATTTACATATAGGGGGTCTGACACCATACTTCTCCATAGATCTAAACCTGACACCCAAAGTTAAGTTTAGAGATCAATAACAGCTAGTACAGGATGTGTTGTGTGTCCCCATGAGACTGGGATTAAATCCTCAGAAAAAGGGCTAAAAATATTCTTTTACATATGTTAATTTGCTATTGGCTGAATCCTGTTGTCTGCTCAGCGGTATTGGATATGAAAGATGCTGAGTCTGCACATCTATTTTATAGGGCTTCTACTAGTTCTTCATCCACGGCCCCACAATACAAACTCCTGATAGACTGAGATCCAGGACTCAAGACGGGAGCAAGTCTGACCTCCTCTCACAGTCCCACGCACTGAGGAAGAGAATGAAACTTCTGATTCAAAGAATCCTAAACTGCTGTTGGACAAATGACACCAGCTGCTACTATAGATATGAAAGCGCTGAGTCGATGGTTTCTGACCACACTGAGCAATAATCGCATTCAATAAACAAACATGCAGCAGGGAGCAGTGATTATAGTGTGTGGTGTGGTTTCTTGCAGCGAGGGTCTTTAAATAATCTGTAAATGAATCTGAAGCTGTAAGTTATTCATCAGTAGTCATGTAAATAACACACTGCAAACTGAGAATATCCAACTTGATCAATACCCTGTTTATCCCAGTTTCATCGTCTGCAACAGGGTGAAGATTGATTGGCTGCATGTGTTTAGCCAATTATCCACTCTGAATAGCCAACAGGTTGCCGGCATCAGCCGAAACCCGCATGTGTTTACCTCTGAATTATGTAGTACAATGGAATATTGGCAGCTTTGTGTGTTTGAATGGGAATGTGCAGAATATTTGACTTGATGATCATGATTTGAGCTATTCAGAGCATCGGTTGTATGCCCGAAATATAAATATAAAATACACAATATACGTGTTTATGTGTAAAAAATAAGCATTGATATCAGTTCAGCTTTTCTGCAATAAAAAGCCACTACAATGCTGTGTGAGCTATAATATTATATGCATTTTATTATATGCCTCCAACAAATTCATGTAGAAAATATTTACTTTTGTTTGGATTTCTAATAGTTGCATGCATTTTGAATAGTTAAGCTATGTTATCATGTGCAATGACTTTATGAGACAGATTTTTAGGTCAGTGTACTATTTATTATAAAGGCACAGTGTTGTATGAATACACAAGCCATAATTCCACAAACATTGTATTTATGAGCCTTAAGTATTCATCGTACAGATTTATAAAGGAAGAGAATTACATTGTCGCAATTAATAACTTGTGTTATTGCCTTGCAGGGATTTATAAGCCATAACATCACTTTTGCAGTTTCTTCATTGCCTGATATTTGTGGGTGTAAAATATCCACATGCAGCAGTTTCAAGTGAAAGATTTTCGCATTCATTGCAAGCAGCATTTCACATTATTTGTTGTATTGCCTGGTTTGGATAGATAAGCTGTAGTTTATTGGTGCTGCATTGCATCCTGTGAGTGGTGGCATGAAAACAGTATTTCCACTTAGTTCAAAAGAAAAACCTGGTGTAATCATCTGGCTTTTGAGGTATTGTTGGATTCCAGCAAATCTTCATCCCAGTGGACGATCATCGTTAGATCCTTTAATCTATTCATACTTGATGATGTACAGATATTTTATGTTCTTGCTTTTCCTGCTGTAGACACTGCAGTCCAGATAAGTGCTGAAACAAATCATAAATCAACAGAAAATCTATCTATTAAAATAAAAAGTTTTTAAATGTATTCATCATTTAAGTGATGCTAACGACAGCATGCTAACATTCTTGCAATTACAATGCTAACATGCTGATGCATGCGTGATGTTTACCATATTCAGCTTCTTAGTTTAGGATGTTAGCATTGTTTTAGCATTTTCTAATTGGTCCGAAACAAAATTTGGGCAAATCAAGATTTGACCGAATGATGATGTTTGATGAAAAGTCTGCACCATGTGAAACTCATGGTGCTGGTAGAAAATCAGATCGTAAGTCATTAGCATTTGTCTTTTGGGGAATGTCTAAAAAATTTCATTATCTCATCATCCATCTAATTGTTGTTGAGATATTTTAAGTCTGGACCAAAGTTTTGAACGAACCAACTCTACCCCACAAATATGAGGCAGATGGACCTATCCTGTGTGTGCTTTATTGCATAATGTCCTACTTTCATGTTCACTATAATTTTCTGCTCCAAGCTACAGGAGCTGTACATGCTCTTGCTTTCTGGACCTGCAGGTTAAGGTTCTATGTATTTTGAGCCACATACATTGCCTTTGATGGTTTATTTGATCTCTGCTCCTCTAATTGTTTTTCCCTTCACAGTCCTGTCTCATACCGTATACTGAGTGTGTTCTCACAGTGTGATCTCATATAGCGATGCTGTAATCATCTTGTTAGAGCTGAGGATGTATAGGAGGTTAAAATTCTTACTGATCTTGAAGGTCTCACTGATAACCTCTGACCAAAGGAGCAGGGCTATCTGCATTTGGATTTTTTGATCTTTGCTTTGATCTTCACCCCACAAATCCCTCATTATGCTACAGTCTTACCATCCTGGAAGTGATTCCTGTTTTGTTTAGTCACAAACATTGCATGTTTCTTCATTGTTAGCCAACAGCGTAGTGAAAGAATACTCATCCAAAGATTAATTTTTATATGTTCAAAATATTAACTTTTCTGAATCCATGCTTCAGTCAACTTCAAGTTTCCTTCCCTGTTTTATAAAAAAAAAAAAAAAAAAGTGGGTATTTCCCCCTTTGTGTTTCAAACCTATTTCAATAATTTACAGTTTGTGACTTGTATTACAGCAGAGAGAGGAGTCTGACAGAGCTCAGTGAGTTATTGGTGTGAAAAGCTGCTGCTGCTGTGCAGTAGGAAGATGTCAGCTTTGGGGCGCTGAGAGCAAAGTGCACAATTTCACCCTGTGAACCTTGCAGAAATGACAGGTTGTCTGGTTTGCTCTTATATGTGATGGCACAGCAAAAGTTCACAGTATGTGTGGGTGCAAAGGTGGACATGTACTTTTGATATTATTTCTCTGTCCTCTGGTTTGTAGCCATTATTTAAAAAAAAAAATCTGACAAATTGCAAGTGAAGTGCGGGAGAATGTGCAAGGAAAGGTGATGGAAAGGGAAGGAGATCTGCCTTCCTGCTCCACACAGACAGATGTATGACCAGACACACAGCCAGGCAGAAATTCAGCATGGCAGCCAACCACCTAGTTAGCCAGTCAACAGCTAGAATGATGCTTTTCAGACAGACCTGAAGACAGCTGACGAAAGTTATGCTCCCAGATCAGTTTTCCACCTACAGCTTGTTGCCTCATTGCCGTTTCATCGTTGTGTCATTTCATAAGAAGAGTGTTGACAGTCTGGAGCTTCTGGAGGAGCAGAGGCAACATGTGGATTTGCTGTAGATGACAGGAGGAGGAGGAGAGAAGAAAAACCAAAGAGAAAAGAAAGTACACAGACTTGTCAGCACCCAAAGAAATGAAAGAAAGGCTGGGGAAAAGAAGATAGACGGGAAGATTTGTTCTGTCTTTGTTCTCGCAGTGCTAGCTTTGATGCTACATGCTTTGATTGATTGTGATGTTTGCAGTTTCAGCTACACATGAAATTTAAAGTGTAGCATTTTACATCTCGACATGAAACATAAAAAAAGCATTGAATATAAAGCATTAAAGACCATTATCTGTTTTGATGTTGACAGGAGGCACAGCGTCCAGGCAGAAGGGCTTTCGGGGCTGTATTCGCTCTCTGCAGCTGAACGGCGTCACCCTGGACCTGGAGGAGAGGGCGAAGATCACGCCCGGGGTTCGACCCGGCTGCCCGGGTCACTGCAGCAGCTACGGCTCGCTCTGCCAGAACCAGGGCCGCTGTGTGGAGAGGGTCAACGGCTTCCACTGTGACTGTGGCCTGTCAGCCTACACCGGAGTCTTCTGCCATACAGGTACTGTCCACATGTTATGTCCTGGAGCAAGACACTCAACCTCAAATCTTAGGGCTATAGGCAAAGTATACCAGCCAGTGTCATCATGCTGTAAAGGTTTTCTTTGTCTGGAGAATGTACTTACTTTGTAAGTTACATAAGAGACTCTTTTGTACTGAATAAAAATGAATGTGGGAGGAGTTAACTGTGAGGTAACTGTGACAACCATATCTATAAAACAGACAGAAGTAAAGTGCTGGAAGAGTTCAGCTGACAAAGTTATCACAGTCTTCATATAAACCAAAGCTATTTTTATATTATACTTTTCTCCATAGACAACAATGGTGGGGACACCCGCCTTGACCCGTCTCTGTGAGACCTGTCGAACCACTTGACAACATGTTGCATAGAGCCATATCCACCACCACCCCCGAACCCCCCCGCTCTGCTTTACAGTTACTGTTAGCTCATATATCTCACCAGACAAGGTCAGAGCTGCTTTGACGTCGTGTGTCAGCTTGTGGCTCCTTCAGGAGGAGAACGAAAGAGTCGAAGCCGGCGATTGTCTGAGCAGAGTCAAAGCAGGTTAACCCTGAACATCTGCATCTCCACACAGGCTTCATTTCTATAGGACTCCAATAAGATATAATTCTCATTGTATTTAACAAAACTGAAAGGATGAAAATATAAATAACAGTCAACACAAGATGAGAAGAGACAGATACTGTTATTGAGAACAAGTTTGTGGGGGTGTTTCTCTGCTGCTGTATTTAGACTGCATGTCATTCCACTGAATCTTTCACTGCAATCAAATGTCTCATGCAAATAGTGTCTGTTTGATGTGTTGGAGTCTATTTAAGTAGTTTGTTTGATGTCAAATTAGTTGCATCATCAAGTTGAACTTTATATCTGGATCCAACAACTTAAGTTAGTCCATGATTTCAAGAGGACTCTCTGTGCCCTCTTCTGCCCATCCATCTAATGCACTTATCTGCATCTCCGTCAGCATGGTGAGGCACAGAGAGTACATTTTAGTTGCTTTGATGTATCTGTGAAACACCGCGTGGATATAGTTATGTTTACAGTTGTCAGGAAACTTGTTGAACACGGTTTTCTGTAATTGGTTTAAAGTGGGTTTTTTTTCTTGATTTTGTGCTGGTATTTTGAGAACAGCCTTGTGTTCTCTGGCAGTCTAATTAGGCCATATAAATTTGTTCATATGCTTTAAATATCTGATTGAGCTAAAATAACCCTGAGCAATTCATTATAATATTGAAACAAAAGTGGAAAGTCGCTGAAATGGAAGAAACAAACAACTTTTTTTCAGGCTTGATGAAATATAAAATATCTCCAGTCCATGAGTGATGTGTAGGTGAAGCAGAGTTTAATGTTTTAAAACATCAGGCTCAACTGTTAGAAAACTGGATGCTATGTTCCAGAGACGGAGCCTGATTCTTTCCAGGGCTGACTAACTGACTCACTATAAAACAGACTTAAAAACACACGATAGCCCAGCAACATTAGGGCTACAAGCGACCCATCATGCAACACTCTGAATGGAGAGAATACAAATGTAACACGGTCCTCTACAAAGACAATATCTGATGAACAGTAATTGTCAAGATGATGAAGACCCACTTCTTCAGCCCTAATTTCCAGAAAAAAAACATACGCAGTCATTTAGCCTACCGTAATCCTAGACATGTAAAAGAAGCCAAAAAGTAATTTAAAAAAAAAAAGCTTTGGTTTAGTGCATAAAGCTCCAGGGGACCTGATCATCTAGCTTTTGATAGGACAACATTTCCTTTGTCTTTAGATGTGAGCGTTATGGAGAGACTGCATTCCCCGCTTTGCTGAATGTTTGATCAGATACTCCACATGATCTGCAGGCCCCACTAGACCATAAGGGTTTGACTTTTTTTGTAGCAAATAATGCCCCTAGCATCATCCATGTTGGCTGACTCATCTGTAGCATCAGTTTTGAGCCCAAAATATTCACAAACAGGGAGTTCTGTTCCCCCACCGACAGCAACCATCCATCCCAGCTCGCACCTTTGGGATTTCTAAATACTGAGGTATAACCCAGAAACCATAATAGTGAGGTTTTCTTGTCCTTCGCTGAATTTTCGCTGAAAGTTTCACTTGCCTAAAGGCCATCTTTTGTGTTTCTTTCAGAACAGGCACAGAAACAGTTTCCCCACTTCCCCAGTCGCAACCCTGACTGTAAAATTGATATCCCTCTGAATCTTGATCTCGAGCAAAGACATCTCACCTCAGTTATTTTTAATTTAATATGCTCTTTAAATTTTAAAAGAACACGGGAGGACGACTTGGGAATGGGACTGCCTGACATCAAATGGAAACACATTTCAAAACTCGCTCATTCCTCTTCTATTTCTACAAGACAGTGTTATGCAATGCAAGATCCTCCACAAAGCTCACTACACTAATGCCAGATTGGCCAAGATTACCCCAGAAGTAAGTGACAGTTCCCTGCCAATCTCATCCACTTACTAAGGACCTGCTCGAGGTTAACTGACTATTGGTCAGAAATATTTAAAAGCTATGAAAATGTATTTCACATTCACATAGCTACCACCCCCTGACATCTATATTTGGAACACCAGAGGAGGACTGGTTAACCTTTCCATTGCAATTCGGTGGGAGATTGCCTATTTGTTAGATAAACACACATACATAAACACACTGATGCCTGATGACACCGATTAATCATCCTGATCAGGATTCCCTCCTCTGGTTCCTCTGAATCAGTATGAGTAATGAAATTCCCAAATAAAAATATACAGGTATTAAAAAAAACAAGAAAGAAAAACAACTATCTCCTTGATGAAAAATCAGTGGCTGTACTCTGAAAACATGAGCAAACCTTTGAACCTCTTGAAGCTTGAGAGATAAATACATTTGTATTTAATGTAAAATTTAAAATAATTTTAAGCTTTTTAATGTGGTAGTTGCCTTGTTGATCAAAGAACGTCATTTGAGTGTAAAATCTGCTTTTCCATTCCTGATATTGCTTAAAAAAAAAAAAAAAAAAAGTCTGTAATGAGCCTCTCTGTGGCTGTCTCTTCCTCCAGAGGTGTCGGCCATCTTTAAGTCAGGGACATCCGTCAGCTACACCTTCAAGGAGCCGTACGAGTTAATCAGGAACAGCAGCGCCCTGCCGTCCTCCATTTACTCTGACATGACGCTGAGAGGAGAGAACGTCTCTCTGAGCTTCAGGACGAACCAGAGTCCGGCTCTGCTGCTCTACGTCACCTCCTACTACAGAGAGTACCTGGCCCTGCTCATCAACAAGCACGGTGAGCAGGACATAGGGCTTTTATTTTGAAGGTGGTTTGTTTGTGTGGTAGTTTTTAAATCTTATTACCCACCATGACTTCGGTTTCGTGCAGTTTTTATTTATTTAAATGCTTTTTTAACAAGATTGCACACAAGATTAAGTGCATCATCTTTTTGTAAAAAACCCTTTTAAACTCCTCTCCTCCTATTTACCTCCATGCTTCAGGGCTCTTTCTCATCCTTTTGTCTGCTCAGGTCATTCAGACTTGAGATTGTCCTCTTATTTATAAAAAGCTTCTTGTAATCCTCTCTTCCTGTTTCTCCCTCCCAGTCGTCTTTCACCCTCTGAACATCAGTTAATTTTCCCTCTTGGTTGTTGCTCTCTGTTCTTTTATTTTTGTCCATATTTTCAACCCTTGAATCAAAAATGTTTTCAAGACTTCTCCTAATCCTCTTCGTCCCTCAACTTTTTTCAATGACTTTCCTCTCCTCACATCTCCTCCCAGCCTCTCATCTTACCTCTCCTCCCCTCTCCATCTCATCATCTCTCTCCCATTCCTGTCATCTCCTCATGATATCGACCTCTCCTCCTCCTCCTCTCCCTCTCTCCTTCCTCCTCGTCCTTTGCTCTACAGCTTTACCAGATCTATCAGGATCTGTCAGACCTTTCCTCTCTCTGGATTCACCCCGTCAGCCTCTACTGCCTTTTAATCTGTCCAGCTGGGCCGGCTATTGTGTTTTGTCTCCGGCTGAAAAAAGAAAGTGCTCTCTGGTTTTACCGGTGAGACCTGATGAGTGATGCTGAGGGAATAAAGGTTTGGTGGGATGTTAATGTAGCCGGTCAATGTGCTGCTGAATAAAACAGCAGAAAACTCACTCATGTGTTTTAGAAACTTTTGATTCAAATAATTATGTTGAGAGTTTGGCTTTTAAGAGTAGTAGGAGGCCCTTTGAATTTTAAATTACATTTTCACCGTCCAGGAGTCTAATAAAACCGGCACTTGCTGCTAGATTAGCTGTAAATGGAATTTTTTTGGTGTTAATGACTCAAAGCTGATGGACAGCAGAGCGTTAAGGTTTCGTGGTGACCGTGGACTGGTCAGGTAAATGTTCTTAAACTGAAGCGTCCAATTAAATCCCTAAGAGCTTTGTGTTGCTGGGCTAATTTATTTCTCATGCCCTCTGCTGCAGCTAAACTTCCTCAGACCAAACACAGAAGCTCTTTGTCAATCACTGACTGCTGTTGTTCAGATAATAAATACATGTATTCCTAAACAAACTGCATGAATAACAAATAATTATTCCTTCATGGTAAATCCACGTCTAATGAACATGAATGTGAATCGTATTAATGAGATATTCTTTGTGGTATTAATTACTATACTTGAAAATTATGCTAAATGTTATTATGTATGCACCTGAAGGACGATGTGTGATTTCTTATCCTTCTTTTGAATTTTAAAAGTGCACAGACATCACAGGGCTTTCATTAAATCTGCTCTTAATACTCTGAATATTAGTTAAGATTAATTACATTTAAATTTAGATTTGTTTTGTTATTGATAGGGAATTAAATCCCAATCCTCAAGCTGTATTAAATCAGATACTTGTCATTCAGATTCTTCACTGAGGCAAAAAAACAAAAAAACAAACAAAACGTAAGTAAAGATTAAAGAAGCAGACCTGGACGTTTTCATCAAGAGAAAAAAAGTTTCAATTGAAAAGAAACTGTTTGTGTGTCTCTGTGTGTGTGAAGATAAGCTGGAGGTGCGGTACAAGCTGGACAGCAGCAGAGAAGCTGAAGTGTTGAGGAGCAGAGTGAGGAGTCTGGCCAACGGACAACTTCACACTGTGACCATCAGGAGACTGGCGGACTCCGTGTCTGTGCAGGTAACACACACACACACACCATTTACACCACATACTTTTTGCTGCAGAGAGTTGAATGACTACACAACACATTGTTTAGAGAGATTGGCCTGAAATGTATGGAAGTGTATAGGTAACAAAAGATTTGAGAGTGTGTGAAGCTAATCCTGAGCAATATTCAGTCTGCAAATTAATATTTGAGAGCGTGCAAGCAAAGATTTGCAGAATTAGATTTTTGTGTGCGTGCGTGCGTGCATGTGCACAAGGACAAAATTATGAGCATAGCAGATGATCTGAACCTGCAAAAAGAGTTGTGTCTTGCATTTTAGTGATCAATAAGGTTTCTTACTATCAAAACTGTTTACTCACTTTCAGCAGTCTGAAACAGAGCAGAGAGTAACCTGTTCTGTTTAAAGGGCCCTCTTGTTAGTCTCCTCTTGCTTTCAAAATAAAAGCTGGAACAGGGGTATCTTTTAACTACCAGATAGAGACAAAGAGCAATATGGTTTGCATCATTTAAGAAATAAAAATGTTTTGACTGGTTTCCAACCCTGTTTCACCAGGCATCAATTTTGAAAATGTCCAGATGTGGACACATCCTGTTGCACTTTGCTATTTGAAAAGAATCAAGTTTTATGAGTTTTATTTTTGGTTTTGTGCTCACTCAAAAAAACCCCAAAAAAACCAAAACAGTTTGACAGAGACTACTACACCTTTAACTTGACCCAAAAGTGACGGCATGTGGCATTTAAAATGTTTTGTTTTTCCCAGGTTTGTGATAATGAGCTGCCTGCTGTCGCTCTAGATAGTGTAGACTAAAATGTCAGAATACTGGAACTAATGATCTACCAGAAACACATGGTTGATCACGTGTGTGTTTGTGTATAATTTTAATCAGTAAAGAGGAAGGAATAAACAGTCCCATCTTTACAGCATTGTGTTGTTCCCCTCAGGTATAATTAAGCAGAGCTACGGCAGGGCAGCAGGGACAAATTGCACATTAAAACAGCTGCAGATGAAATATGAAGCATCTTAAATCGTATCTGGATCTACTGAATCTCTTATCTTGTTAACAGCATCAGATGATATATGAGGCTAACTTCATCTAACCAGGGGCCAGCAGCCCCGACGTCTGTATAATTATCAACACAATGAGATGAAATAAGGTGACCTCATATTGCTTGGGTTCACCCTCCTGAGTCACTGTTTTGCGAAGCGCCAATGAAATATGAGGTGCACCTCATCTTGGCGATTTCCATCACCTTGAATCATTATGTCGTTAGAGACATACTGTGGGGACATCAGCTGAACCTCGACAAGAGTTTCACCGAGCTGCTTCCTGATGGCCAGCAGCGTCCAGTCTCCCCACTGGTCTCACAAGTGGACAGTGTCATAACCTGTTCCCTGAGCACATGTCCTGATGAAAAATGACTCACTCTGGGCTACTAATACTGTGTGTCCTCTGTTCCTACACTGTTATCGGAGAGTCCAGAGTGCAGTTTGTTCCTCTGAGGGTTTCCTGTTCATCTCACAACATGCTCCAGTTAGTCAACTCTGTTCAAAACACCGGAGGAGAAATACTCCAGGATATAATATCCAGAAACCTAGTGTAAAATAAATCATATCTATTTAGAAAATTGTACCTTTAAAACTTCTTAAACGTTTTTGTTCTCTCAACCTCTACAATTTCTCATAAGTTTTACTTGCAACCATCTGTATTTATCACTAGAGATCAATTTTTGTGCCTGAATCTGTACCTCAGTCTCAGACTTTGACAGATTTTACATGAAGGCACCAGTTCTGTTTTATTCCACCCTCTTTCCTTTTTACTCTTTAATCTATTCATGAAGTTGTACAGGTTAAGGTTACATGCAAATTTTTCAACTACAGTGAAAAGATTGCACAGACATGTCTTTGTCACAACTCGCACCACCTTAAAGAGAACTCACGTTTACTCGAGTTGCACCAGTTGTACCGCTTAAAGTTCATTCTTCACAAATATATGAGCATCAAACTAGCTGATTGTTTGGTCTGACACTTTGTCTGGAAGTTCTCTCTTTGGGCAGACATTTTGGCATAGTACTGCCACAAGGGATCTTAAAGTAAAGCACAAACTAATTTTCTCTTAAAGCCACTCAAATTCATTGTCCTGTTCGTTTACATCGATTGATGAATGTTAAACTTCATTCACATGCAGTGATTTCTTTACATTGACCTGGAGCGAGAGTGATTTTAGTTTCCATATTACCACTATATTTAATTAACATTGTATTTATACTTGTATGGATTGGGAGGTATAATGTATCACTAGTCCACTAGTCACATTTAGCTAAGTACAAACACATTTGCATATTTGTCTGAACGTGTGCAGCCTGGAGAGGCATAATTACACCGTAACACAACATACTCTCACTCTACAGTATCTCACCCAGTTTAGTTCAACAGATGGTTTAACTCACCTCACTATTTCTATTTAAAATGGGTTTTAAGAAGAACTCAAGTTGGGGACATTATACATGAAGATGTGATTCACAACTCACATCACATTTGAAATTAAGTAAAAGTCTTTCAAGACCAGCACCTACAGGATCTTATCCATAAGAGATGCAAGTCAAGTGAAGTATTAGCCCATAATAAAGTTTCCTCAAGCTTTGGTGGTCAATGTCCTTTAAATGCTGACGTTAGTTTGGAACTTTTAAGTTTTAAAGTTTTGGTTCTGACTAGATTTCCTCTCCACAGCCACACACTGCGAGTCTCTGTAGAGCAGCTCTCACTAAAATAATCTCCAGTGGAGAATTTCACCCCAGATGACTGAATGTTTTTCACTGAAAGTTTGGACTCAGTTGCTCATTTCTCCCACTGAGCTGGTGAGATGAAACAAAAGAAAATCTGAACACTGTTCCAAAAAATTCAACTGTGAACAAGTGTAGTTTTAAATTCAGACATCCGCAGTTTTTGAACGCTACACTGAGAAAACTTCGAAGCATCTAATGAGACAACTAAAATGTTTTCCCCAATATTAATGAGGGGAATGTGTTGGTTGTTTCAGGTCGACCAAAATGTCAGAGAGGACTTCAACCTGACATCAGACGGAGAATTCAATGCCATCAAGTCACTGGTGTTGGGCAGGGTGCACGGTAAGTGAGGAGGCAGTAAAAACAAAGAAAGCCTTTTTACTTAGATCAAAGTTCTTAGAGCTGTTACTCAAATGAGTGTTGATTAGTTCTCTGACATGTGTTTATGAAAATCTACAGAAGTAAACATAGCCAAAGCTGTTAGTACTTAGATAATTAAGATCACTTTATCATGTGCCAAGTTGGGCTGAGCTGAGATGTCGACAGAAAACTTGAGCAGTGAAGTAGATACAGCCACTGAATACTCATGAGCTGGAACATCAACATGTTGATGGGTGTCGCAGCTGGTGTGACCCCATCGCAAGATGGTCTCTAGTTTTAGATTCAGTATAACCAAAGATAGTAGTTTGTCTGGACATCCATGGATACATTTGATACAACTAACAGCAAATTCAGCGTACATTTAATTTGCAAAAATATAAACAAAGGAAAGCAAACAGGCCTTCAGTTGTAGTCCACAAGTAACTGACTCCCCAAAACTTTGTGGGAACCTCAGTTCAAACCTTTGATTTCGAGGAACATCATGCTCAGATTACAACAAAGAGTAATATGTGTGCGTGTTTGATTTTGTTAGATTAAACTTCTGGATAAATATCATTTGTTGTATATGGGATTTTTACTTGGATATTTATGTACTAACGGATCCATAGTGTTATTTCATAAATTTAGATTATTATCCAGCACTAATTAAAGAACTCAGACTGTCAAAATTGCATTTTTGGCAGCCTCAAATATTCAGCGTTAGTTTTCCTTTGTAAAACTCCAACTGTCATCACATGCTGTCTCTTTCTCGTCACTTCTACAGGAGTGAACAGAAGACGGGTCTATTTAATGGATACTTTATTACAAGGTTTCACCAACCCTGGGTGCTTTAGTGCCATGCTTTATCCACTTAGCTGTGTAGTCCTGGACAGGGACGTGTAACAGAGTTGGGATGAGACAGTAATTGGCTCTGTCATGACTTATTCATGTTCTCTGTGAGCGGAGCCATCAGAGACACACTCAGATATAAGCTGTTAATAACATGAGGGGCTGAGAGGCCGCAGTCACAGCTCCCCGAGACCAAGTCACAGCAACACACTGTCAATTCAAAAAGGAAACACATCGGCTATCAATAGTTGAGTCAGCTTTTTCTACCAGCTTTCCCCAGGTGTCCTTCAGCAGTATTAAGTCATAGTGAGTAAGATGATGATTAATTTTGCATAGGTGTATCCTGTCAGTGTTTTATGGCCCTTTACTATAATCATGTAACAGTGATGTGCAAGATAAAAAGCAGCAATGTGCTGTTGTAACATGGTACTGCAAATTGCTAAAAATGTACTGTATGTGAAAATGCAGTTTTCAGTGTTAAAGTTTGACCTTTAAAAAAAAGAAAGTGATCAATATTTTCCATTTTCATTGATATGATGCACTCTCTCTACTATTCAGCATTCCAGTTGTGCGAAGCATGAAAATGTTATTTGTTCTTCTTCATTAACTTCAATAGAGACTTTGAGTAAAAAAGCCTCTGAAACATCAGTTACAGCCTGAGACAGTCAATCGGCGCTCAAGTCGTAATTACTGGGGTTTTTATGCATGAAATTGATCATTATTAAAAATATTGAATGCAGAATTGTCATCAGCAGCTTCATTCTAAAAACATCAGTTCTAGTTTTTGCCTTCAAATATCCATATCAGTCAAAAACTAATTTTATGTACTACTTAAAGCAACAATATTAACCAAATAAACAATCTACATTTTACATCAGGCATGCACACCACACATTTTATGGTGTAACAAATACCAATTCTCTGATTATCTTTTGTCTTTTTGGATGTAAATCCTCAGTGAGTAACTCAGTGGGTGTAGCACAGTGTGTTTGAACCCCGGTCCTCATCTCTGTCAAACCAGAGGAGGCAGAGAGTCAGATCAGGATCAGAAAAGCAGCAGGAAAGTGGATTTTCCGTCGTTCCCTGCCAACCCTATCATCCATCAGCCTAACTAATGGACCCGGAAGGAATACAGAGAGACGGAGAGGGGGAGAGAGGTGATGGAGTGAGGGGTGGATCAGCTGAGCGGAGCTTACAGGCTGCAGTAATGTTTCGCTCTCGTCAACATGCAGATGTGTCCCGGTAAAAACCATAGTCACCTCTCAGTCATCTGACAGTGATGCAGCCGGTTTCCGCGGTAATGTTTTTCCACAGCTGCCGTTTACACTGCTGTGAAGGAGTGGAGGTGAATAATGAAGGGATTTAAGTCAATAAAATGAACAGATAGAGGGTGAGAGTGCACATCTGTCTCGTGGAGTGATAGATGGAGACTGGAGGCTGAAATCACTGACAGTCTGTCTACTGTAATGAGGGTGTGTGTGACTGTATGTTTAGGGAGGATGAGCATAATTGATCCTGACATGATGTCAGTTTGTGTCCCGCTGCTGCAGCTGCACTCAGGAGAATGAACATACAACAGAAAAAGATTATTGTACTCAGCATTGGTGCTTAGTCAGTTCATGTCAACATACTTCCACTTATGTGACACATCGACTCAGCCGCCTGTTATCCCTCAGTCAATCTGTCAACAGTGCCATTGCTACTCACTTTTTAGCTAGTGCCAAATACCTGCAACACTAATGCCATTCACACCAGCAGCTGTTCTGTGTGACTGATGTTAGCATGCCAACACACTGAACTAAGATTGTGAACATGGTAAACATTGTAGCTGCTTTACATCAGTGTGTTAGTATCATCATTGTAAGCATGTTAGCATGGACTTGGCTCAAAGCACAGTACATCCTCACAGGGCCGCTCACATGGCTGTAGTCTTGTAGTTCATTTTATCTGTGAAGTTATGAATGAGTTGGTGATTTATAACTTTATAACTTCTAGTTTGTAACATCTTGAAACTTGAAGGGAGAAAAAAAGGTCGAGGATCATATTTAAATGAGCTTTTCATGCATTTTCAACTTTCAAATATACAATGTAAACTGCATTTTAAGTATACACAAATGACAGGTTTGAAACAATGATACATGTCTTCAACAGAGTCGGAAGAGTTGGATCCAGACCTGGCCAGGTTGGCGTCTCTGGGTTTTACCGGCTGTCTGTCAGTGGTCCATTTTAACTCCATCAGCCCTCTGAAAGCTGCTCTGCTCCATCCAGACACCAGCCCCGTCGTCATCACTGGACCTTTAGTGCAGTCCAACTGTGGCTCCTCGGCTTCAGCCAATCCCTACGCAGCAGAGGACACGCACCACCTGTCAGGTAAGTGGTGGAGTCAGTTTGGTCTGAGAAATTCTAAATTAAACTTGTGATGCATTTTAACACAGGAAATGAAAGTGTATTTTTGACCCATTTTTAAGGATTAGGGTTTCATTAGCATCCAGTGGGCTTGGCGCCGAGTGTGACAGGACGTACTGAGAGACGAACTAATACATTGTTGATCTCGGTCTTTTCATGAAATGTCTTGACAATAACCAAACTAGAGAATCAGTCCGTCAGTATTAAATAAGAAGCCGCAGGCAGTGCAGCTGACAGTGACAACAATGGTGGGGTGTTGTATGCAAGATTGGGAGTCATTAAAATGTCTGGTTTAACTCGTCAAGCCTGAAGCTGTTATTATGTAGCATGACAAGCTGTTCTGCTCAACACATTCAGATTTGACATGGCTTTTTGCTTCTGCTAACACTCTGCAACTTGAGCAACGACAAATTTAAAATCACGCCCAATGAACTATTTTGCTCTAAATCAAGGACGTTTTTATTATATATAGTTTAACCATCACTGATGAGACGTTAGTTCAAAAGAGGAAAGTGCTTATTTCAACTCTTTTTCCCCATCCGTCTGCTTAGGGGTTTCATCTAGTGGCGTGCACCTCCTGTTGCCTTTCAGTTTGTGTGTGTGTAAATTGCATGAAAGCTGCTTTTCATGCTCATGAGGGGCTCATTAATGGCATACAGTATGCTTCTTGTTTTGGGGACACTAATGACAGTGTGAACAATGATTTAATTAATTCAGACCACAGAGGGGGAGTTTCCTTTGCAAGTTCTTTCCTCTGGTTTACTTCTCATCCAGTTTGTGATGCTTTATTAGAGTCAGTTGGAGAAGTGCTGCAGTTATTCCCAGTCTGATCTGAATGATTATCTTCTTATCTGGATTTTTCCCCTGCTTTTTTCCTGATCTGATCCGTTTGCTTTTTTTTTTTCCTTCCATTGTCTTTTGTTCCCTATAAAATTTTGTTTTCTTGGTTTCCCTACTTCCCATATTTCCTTTATATTATTTCTGCTTTTCTTTTCCCTCAATATTATTTCTTACATTTCTTGGTGGACTTTTTTTTTTTTTTTCCCCCATTTTGCCCTTATAACCTCCTTCCTTCCACTCCTTTTCTCTGTCTCTGTTGTAGACCAGTCTGGTTCAGTGGGTTCAGGTCAACCTTTAGTCAATGCCATCAGGACTGACTCGGCTCTGATTGGAGGTACTGAACTGTTTCACCATCTTTCACTGTACTTGAACAGGGACCGATTTCACTTGTATAAACACCAAGACTTTGGTTTTTGGAAAACTTTTAATTAAATTGAATTAAATATTAAATTAAGCTGATTATACTGATCTGTAATCTTGTAATAATGATCATCTATAACCTAATAATTGTTGCTGTTTTTGATGGATGTTTTTTTAACGAGACTTTATTCTCTGAGCTCAACATCTGTCCACAACTTTGTTGACCTGAGTAAAAGGTGACGTGTAAAGTGATGTGCCAGGCAAGAGCCCATTTAAAAACTCATTTAAAACTTTGTTGCCCTGCCAGCACAGATTGATTCAAAGTGAAGACTGAAAAGCTTCAATCTATAATCGTGTAGAAAGAAAAAGGTGAGACCCTGAGAAAAGTCATTTAAAACTGCCCATTAAACTGGCCTGACTGTCTCAGTGCACAGAGGGCAGCTCACCTAATTAAACCTGTGCAGGAATGACTTGCTGATGGGAAAGCTTTCTTGCCCTTATCTTAAAAATCAGGCTCTGTATAATGTAATGTGCTATCAAATTTTAGATGTATTTTGGATTCCAATTAAATGTAATCTGCTATCATATCCCCAAATGTGCTCAACAGAGCATTGGAGCCCAATAGATTTAAAATGATGTTTAATGTACTTTTAGATTAGCAAGATAATCAGAACACTGGGAAACGAAATGACTGAACCACAGGGGAAAGATATCGTTCTGATTGTCTTTGAAGCATTCATGCATATTGAAATTAAATAAAACCCACACAATTATCTGATATCTCAGCCTTTTACATTGTGAAATGTCCTCTAACCCTGCAGGTGTGATAGCGGTGGTGATCTTTGTGGTTGTGACTGTCCTGGCGATAACTGCCAGATTCCTCTACCGGAGAAAAGAGACGTATAGAAATCAGGAAGTGAAGGGAGTCAAACAGGACGACAGCCAAGATTTTCCTTTCAACAACCAAACGACTGATTCCCAAAACGTCTCCAGCGAAAGCCGAAAGGAGTATTTCATTTAACTAAAGGCCTGGTGACCTGGTGAACTGGGGGACGTTTTGGAGCTGAGGGTGCAGACTGGGGGTGTCCTGCCACGCCTCAGGACTTCACACTGCACTCAGAGACACTTGAGACTTCACTGGTAGAAGTGGCTCTACTTTATATGGAAAGCAAAAACGAACAATACACAGTGTTGTCTTTGTGTTGCTTTTCTCTACATTGTGAATACTGCTACAAACAGGAAACAGTGTCGGACTTTAAGGTGTTGATATCGTCGTTTCATGTGTAAACATTCAAAAATGTAAATGCTGATTCAAGTCTTTGTAACAACCTCTGGCTAACGTCACTTTGTCATATTGAAATGTTGAATAGTAGAGGTATCAGTATTTTTATGGTGTACCAGTACATAAAATGTGAAGCTACACCCTCTTGTGGTTGAGTTTCTCCTGGAGAGATGGGAATATGTAGAGACGGAGGCAAACTCCTAATTAACAGATAGCTGCTTTATTTCTCCTGGAAGGTTTTGCCCCACCCTTTACATGGTCTTTAACTTCCAGTAAGGTTTTTCTTTTCTTTATAGAATCCTTAATATTTCAGTCGAGATCGAGTTGGTGACATGTAAGGTTACAGGAGCAGCAAACACTCCCTGAGCAGCAGCTTTGTCATAACAGAGAAGCAACTGGTGTATTTGTTTACAGTGCAGCCAAACAACCTCATATTGTAGGTAAAAGGGCGGGAAGAGTCTGACACCAATGGAAAATACATGAATGTGAATACACTGAAAGGCTATTGCTCGAAACAGTAGCAAAAAATGAGTTCGATGTAATGAAAATCTTATATAAATGTAAGCCCCGCCCTCTCAGAGCCACCATCATGGCTGCAGACACTTACACTATTGTTATACTTTCTGCATCCACGAGTACATGAGGGTCTGTGTTATGTGAATTTCATCATGGGAGGGTGTACATCAGTGTAGCGACCAATTTGTTACGTTCGCACAGACATAAATCACTATGCAAGGGTAGAAAACCAACATGCACGCTGTTTGAAGAGAAGCTGTGTGCAGAGATCAGCTGCTACCTTCATCTCTACAAGTCATCGTTAAAATAATAAGTACAGCAGATAAATTAGCTCTTCTTGCATGGATGTCGCCATTTTGACTGATTACGTATTCCGGACAAGTGCACTACGAAACAAACTATATGTAAATGAAAACAACTATGCCTCTGTGGGGTCCACAGCTGTCCGCGTACACAAATCAGTACAACTGAGATATTAGTTTCAGTCGTGATGTTTCACTTTTGAAAACACATTACCGTTATTTACCTTTTAGAAAGGGCAGAGTGGATTCAGTTGACCAGAAGTAATTAAACACGCCAAGTAGCGTCAATATACATTTTAAAACTTAGCTTGAAGCGGTCAGCAGAAAGCTGTAACATCAGTTAATTAACCTTTACCCCTGTAGTTACACAAAACACTGCAAAAGGTTTCATTAAAACTGCAGATCTCTGAATAAAGGCAGACGAAAGTAAATCAAAAGTTGCCTCACTTATGTAATGTAGCCTGAGGAATGCTTTCTGAAAATTTCCATATGAAGAATTCAAGTTGCTTCTCTCGCAGAAACTCTACCACCGGAGTGAGACTTCTCACCGTCCCATGGTTCAAGTGATTCGAACAACTTTGTTCTAGTAAACCTTGGTTCCTAGTCTGTATTTTGGATTAATTTATAAGGAGTTTTGTATGTGTATGACTGAAAGTTCCCTGCAATGACAGTTGGAGAAATCTGAGCCATAATCAGGGTAGAGGTGGGCTGACAGGGGCCCTCAGGTTGTGGCCCCCCCTCTAAAGATGGAGACGCAGCATAGGCAGGAAACCTCATCACATTCACGAATCCTGATCATTTTTAGACTTCTACCATATGCGGTTCGTTCAAAAGCCATTACATCCACTTCCCTTTCACATTCTACCCCCACTTCAGTTTTGTCCTCCCTGCTGCATGCCGCCTGCTGGGAGCTTCCTCCCCCAGCTCTCTGAACAGTGAAGCTTTTAACAGCGACAGCAGCGCAGGCTCTGTAACACTGTGGCTGTCTGTCACCTCGTTCACTGCACGCAGAGACAGTTAATGTGTTTTTGAAATGCTAATCTGCTTCGGTCTGACAGGTGGATTGTAACGCGATGGAAAGCAGTAAGATGATCAGAATGAGACCGCGAGATAATCCAAGAGACAGAGTGTCAGGCAGACATGGATGTAATGAAAACACATTCTGATATTAACACTGAAAATGAAGCAAATCCCTCCGTGTGATAATTCAGCTCATGTGTAAAGAGTGCTGCTGATGTAGGGAAGCCAAGAAGCAGAAAGAGCATCGACAGCAGCTGTTTATCAAACATACACCACCGTCTCTCTGCGAGACCCCAAAGCACAGATGGGATTTTAATGACAAAAGTTGCTAAAACTTCAAAGTGCATCTTATTTATTTTTTCACCCCACAACAAGGAGTTGATGCGGGCATTGTTTTCAGCTGTTTCTCTGTCACTGATTTTATAAAGTGCTCACCACCGCTGTGCATCAATTCTGCATTAGCAGCTCTCTCTAACTCACACTGATGAGTAAAACCAAAGTAATAACCTTGCTGATTTCTGCCCTTCAGAAAGAGGTAATGTAACAAACCCAACTAATTTGAAATGACTAATTATTTTCATCTTTGTCATCTCCTGACAAAACAAACGTTTTAAAAGCATGTGTGGGTGTCATGTCAGTCTGTCCACCACTTGGGTCCACACTGAAATAACCACTGTGTGAGATTTTTAGACATTTTTCTTGCCCACACTGAATCATAAAGAATTTGGTGATCCCCTGATTTTACCTCTAGTCTCAACTTGAGCTTGACATTTGTTTTTTAATGAAATATAGAAAACTGTTGGATTGATTGCTGTAAAATTAATGGTCCCCAGAGAATAAATTGCAATAACTTCACTTCATTTTCATCTTTGTTCAATACTTAGTTCTTCAGTTATTTGGTCACAAACCAAACACTCCCATCTGCCTCAGCTGTAGCTACTTTGTGTTTAGTGCTAATAAGCAAATGCAAGTTAGCAACTTTAGCATGCTAACCCTAATCTGGTAGAGAAGATGAACAACATTAAACATTACAAAATTAACATCAGCATGTTAGCATTTTCATGGTGAGCATGTTAGCATGCTGATGTGAGCATTTAGCTACTCTTCAAGCTTCACTTCCTGTGTCTACACGGGTGGCGTAGCACGAGCAGCACGTTAGCAGAGCAGCAATAACTGCAGTTCTCAGTCCGTTTACACACGATGCTTTCAAGGACCGTACTGAATGTAGGTCACCCCTCTTTTGGCTGCTCTGAGTCCAACGCTTGGGAGTTGCACAAGTTAAACGCGATCCTTTACGTGGCACACAATAAAGTGCACCGGATCATACCAATAACTAACGAGAGGAAAGTTTGGCAATCAGAAAACAGACTCGAATTGTCAGCGGATAATAACTGAGGTAAAGATTCTGTCAAACCATAATGAGTGGAGAGAAGAACAGTGTCTTAATGTTGTATTTGGCTGCATAGGTGCATCTGTACACTGTTCAACTTGAAATTTCAAGAATCAAGATTTTTCTGATGGTTTGATTTCTTGTTGGTGATCAGTGTAGCTATAATAATAATAATAATAATTTGATGGTACATAGTATTGGTGAGTGATGTAAGTGAGTCTGAGTGACATGCCATTATACAAAAAATAAATAAATAAATAAAAATACCCAGAAGATTTACACCATGTTCTGGTCGTTTGGTTACAGAGAAAATCCTGTTTGATGAAAATAAAGTTGTTTTTTCAGAGAACGAGTATGATTTTCAATGAATCAGGTGGATTTTTTCCTCAGAAAAAAAAAAAAACACATCGGCTGAAGAGGTCACTGTAATACTTTCTGTATTACATCCATAAAAGTTATTATAGCGCTTTATGAAACCATTTTTCAACATGATTTTTCCCTCCAGTACAATAATTTGTTCTTCACTACAATGTTTTGACATCTGTACCATAGGAAACATCTGACAAGTATCCAACATATATGTTTTTCTTGTAATAATCCCAGTTGTTTGAGAAAATCTAGGGTAAGAAGAAAAACACATCACTGTTTCACATCACTGAGTTCTGTTTCTGTTGAATGAGGCCGACACAGCAAGAATTTACTCCTCTGCGAGTACAATTAACTTTTACATTTTTCCTTGTTTCTTCCTGTCAGTTTAGCGTGGGAACTTGTCAATTCTGATGCCTGTTAACACACATTTAGCTGCAGACCAGAGAAGAGGGAAATATGCAGAGCTGTGAAGCATCCAGGAGCAGAGGATGTCAATGTGAAACTCTGAAGGGCCTTTTAGCCTCTCTGCCTGTTTGAACACTCACACGCTGATTTAACTGCCTGAGATCAGCGATCCGTGTTTGATTCACTTAATGTTGGTTGTGATCAGAGACGAGATGTGGAGCTGATAACTGACATCTTCAGCGTCAGTGATATCAAAGACTGGAGGTGAAGGACACTCAAAGATAAGGATCATCTGCAGTACACAGATGCGTTTCATTATAATACCATCTCTTACACATTGCCATCAGCCTCAAGATCATTGGGTTGTAGAGCTTGAATATGGCATATCACCTCCATCTACAAAGCATAAGCAACAATGGACCCTGATCTCCACCTGTATGGAGGAGACCAAATCCCTGGAAGTTTCATGGAGGCCTGATTATCGGTGTCAAAAATTTGATTCCGTCATTTGATCGCTGTGAGAAATTTGGAGTTCCAGTCTTTACAGTCATCCACAGTTGGTCAGTATCAATTCAGGTCAGGACAGTGGACTCCAACTGGGATATGTCTTCCAAACCCGTTGTCCAACAGGTTCTCAAAAATTAGATAACCAACTCATTTCTGTGCCTAATATTTTGTTAGGTTTTGGGAAAGATGGTTCGAGTTAAAATAACCCTTTCACTGAGATTAGGGGGAGTCATCAGGGTCACAGGTTAGGGAGCAAACATGGTTGTGATTTTAAAAGACAGACCTCCATCCACCCTGACCTTATTGTGAGCACCCTGGTCATATTTGCTATGGCCACTGGAGGGCTGTATCACTTTAAATGTGTCACCTAGTGGCTTATGCTGAAATGAGCTGCAAAATCCCAGATTATGTCTTGTGTCATTTTTGAAATCAAGTGCATTGCATCTTTGGTATGGTTTAGGTTAGGAGAGAGAGAGAGAGAGAGAGGCATTGGATGTAAATTGTGAAGTACCAAATCATCTAAAATGGATGCAATTCCCAGCGCTGCTGTGCTGTGTTTTCATAGCAGACAAAAGTATTCAAACTGAAGTCTTTTCAAACTAACAACAACAACAACAAGAAGATCCACAGCATCAATGTGCTCAGTAAAGCATGCTCATCAAAATGGGTAAGGGGTTGAGGAGGGTAACTGAAAATGGTGGGATTTGTTTTGACAATGTTCTTTAACACAAGGGCTACTACAGAGCTTTCAGCCACCATCCCATGGTCTTCAAATAGAGGGAGTCTGCTCAGTCGTTAAGATGGACCTATATATGGCTCTTTGGTCAAACATTTTATTTTGCAGTTTTGTCAAAATGGTCACGAAGCTAACTGATGGATGGACGAGAAGTTGCGCTTCCATGAACTCCGATTTTCTGTTGTGAAGACTCGGCACCTTTGGGATGCCTTACCACAGGTAATTGAACTGTTTGAAATGTGCTAACTTTTTACAACCACCACATCCAAGTGCTTCACACCCAGAAACTTAATTTGCCCCATCTGATATTTACTCAAACCATGACATTATTTCTTCTTTAAGAGAAGCTGCAACTGTTATCTGCCAACGATGCAATGCAATAAACAGCTGTGTTGTTGCTTAGTGGTAATGAAGCAGAGGAAAGGAAATCTGAATCCTGCTGAGATCCAGGAGTCACTCTCCCCCCTCTGTTTCTCTCCCTCTCTTCCTTCTACATGCATCTCCCTACAGCTAATCTTGATCAGAGGCTCTTCTTCAGCTCTCCAGATGATGCAGATTTTTCGCAGGAGGGGGCCAATCCTCTCATCATCAGCACTTCTTGGAGCCCACATTAGGAACTCAGAGGGCGCCTGCTGAATGACACCTGCTCATTCATCTGTACAGACACAGGTTTTCATTTGAGACTTCAAGATGTAAAAGTGAAGGAAATCTTCTGTTATTTTATTCATTGAGGTGGAAGAAGAAAACTCGATGAATTATCTGAATACAGCAGAAGTGATCTTAAATAGCCAACATTTACTGCTGGAATACTACTGATGAATAATGTGCTGCAACACACACAGTATTTCCTCTTAAAAGTAATTTAAAGATCATGATCAAACCTTTAGTGTCTTTAAAAGAAAATGAACAGAACAACTGTTTGAAACTCCAATACAGCCTGATGGAATAGGCTACATTTTCTCTTTGAATTAAAGCCCTACTATCACTATTTATCATCGTCTATTCAGAGCAACTTTTCCAGGGTCACCAAGTGAAAGGTTTTGATAGTGGGAGTGAACAAGTGTAAAATCGGTGACATTCATTCCACTTGTGAGCATGCTAACAGGACGGGTAAGTAAGTGGTAATAGAAAGACCCCAGATATTGCCGTCAGTTAAATCCATTGTTTTGATTCGTGAGTCCTTCAGGAGCTGAAGCTACTCTCATCGTGCCTCATTTTCAGTCCGTTTTATCTACAGTCATCACAACCACCAGCTATCACCATTTCAGGATAATTGCTGCAGTTACACGGTGCCACATTGTCATAATATCATAGGATATTGTTTCTGATATACAGGTGGGGGACACTGCGTATCTAATGGTCCACTTTAGAATTGAATTTAATCAGCTGCTCCAGGCAAGACAGGAGTCAAGCTTCAGAAACGATTTCAGTTTTTGTGGGGTTTAAAAAAAAAAAAAAGATACAAAAAAAGGGTGAATTAGCTGGAGTGTGACAGGCTGTATCACTACCTATGTGAACCACTTTCACAAGCTAACAGACTCTAAACACCCAGACCTCCAGTGTCACATCAGACTGGATCATCAGTTATCCAGAAGGTTGAGGTGACATTAAAAACTTCCTTAGAGCTACCGCTCATAGTGAAAAGTATCAAACAGCCCATCAACATCACCTCCTGTCAGCTATCAAGCATTAGAGATGAGACCTGTTTTATGACATGCACTGATAGGATGGATCTGCATCTCCTTGTATTGATCTCTCTCCCAAACTTATCAAAAAAGAAAAAATATTTAAACCGAAGTGTGCGACTTGGAGAGATCGGGCAATGTGGTTTCAATGTATATCAGTTCAACAAGAGTTCTTGCATTGATATCCTCTCGTCTGCCTTCACTGTGCGTCCAGGTACACAGCTTTGCAGCACGCTAAAGACACTGCACAGTAAAGGTTGAACACAGGTGTTTTTTACTGGAAGCAGCAACAGTGTGAAATTATTGTGTTGGGACTCATTCAAGAGACTACATGTTTTTACCCCACGGACAAAGGAACTCACTTCCCCACAGTTCCTCACTGTTCACACCTGGGGATGATGACCCCCCCCCCAGGGACCTCCTTGACCAGTCAGTGTTCATGTGACCCCCAGGGTGTCACCAAACAAAACCAGATCCTCCTTTTGTCTTCTCTCTTTTTGGCTTGTTCAGGAGACCAACCTCTCCCCTCTCTGCTCTTCAAGGAGCACCAAGGCCCAGGTCAGCCCTGCTGCCAAGACAACAGCTCAGAGCAGACTGCAACACTCTCCTCAACAGCAGCGACCTGCTTAGGATTAACTGAGAGTCTTCAGAATCAGCGGCTACAACACAAGGTCAGCCAGCTGATTTTCCAAGCAACAGGAGCCACAGCAGATTTAGCGTGGAACAGCGGAAGCAACACAGCCAGACAGGACTCTACTCCACCAGAAAGCCACCCAACTCACTGGACACTTCAACAACACTGGAAAGAACCTCTTTTTCTTTTGTTCCAAGGACTGGGTAACGTTAACTGACTGGGCCTAACCTCTCCTAGCACAGCTAAGCAGCAGAAGTCTAAGCCTTTGTACAATTTGGATTATCAATTAGTGGGTGACAGATATGTGCTGCTCCTCCGCTGTACAAATGTCTCGGATGAGGTTCGGCATACAAGCCACACTACACATCGCTCTCTAAATCGACCACTGATGATATTGAGATCTCATTGAAAAACGACCAAAACCTGTAGGCCTATATTCCCTTCTCATACGGGAAAGTAATCGTCAAACTACATTTCAGACCAGTGAAGCATTATTTCTAAGTGGTGGATGAAGAACGGCACACACGCCATACAACCGTGATGGAGAATTACCAGGATTTATTGGAACAAGTAGGCCTACACAATATGGTCAAGGTTTAGGAGGTATATTTCGCTGTCAGAAAAAGGGTAAACGTGTTTGTTCTTTTTTTATGCTTTTGTGCAGTTATGGTTACAGACTCTCCACCTCCTTACAATCATGAGTCCAATTCATTTGCCAAAAGAGAAAGTAAAAAAAAAAAAAAAAAAAAAATGTGAGATATTATCTGAGTTGGCCACAATAATCATGTAGTGAAAATGTGATATTGTGCCCTTGTTGGGACAAATGTTCTATGCTGTTATTTTGACAGTCAATGCCAAACACAAGGCATTGCTATTCTACTTGCCAAAGAGCTCAGGCAGGAAGGTTGTCAGGAGTTCCAACAATATATTTAATGATACAGATACACATCCAGGCAGAATACCAAACATACAGGTGAGAATATTTATATAAACAGGACTGAGGTCAGGAGATGTAGCAACAGAAGAATCAGGGAGTTCATTTCAAAGAAGTGGAGTTTGTGGCTGAAAGATGCAAAACTGTGGGACAATAAAACAGATGTTGGTCTTGTGTAGAATACACAATTTGTCTGAAAAAAGGCGATTTAAGATGTGTGGAAGGATTTGCTCAGAACAAAATACCATTTCCTGTGAAAACCACAGGTGGCCGAAGTTTAGGAAAAAGTTAGTAAGTTGACTAAGGATTATTTTATTAAATGATTGAAGATGCATTTCAGTCTTGACAGATTTTTTTGCTCCTTTAAGAAGCATCAACTTTCAGGTTTTGGATGCAACTTCCTGTTTTAAAGTATTTGTCAGGGGGTGGGGGCTGGGGTGGTTGTTTCATTACACAGCAGTGAGAGAAACAGTGGACCTTCAGCTTCAGCTTGAAACCCTTGATGGTTCTGCCATGATGTTGCTGGAGGGAAAAGCTCGCTTCTCTCCCAGCAGGCGGCTGGTAATTATCCAGCCCACCTGCAGTTTATAATCTGAGCGGCTTGTGGAGATGTTTCTCATTGTGGAGTTTGAATTCAATCACATGAGTAATTAGATGACAGAGTGCGTCCTGCTCATCATCAGCCCACCTACAGTATTCAGGAGAGAGCAGAGTCCGTCCACTATCAACCCACACATTTCTCTTATCTAACAACCTCTCATTTTGTTCATGTGGGTTTGTTAATTCAGAACCTGCCTCGACTCCAACAGCTCATAAATCTATTAACATTTAAGAATGTGACATTGAAAATATTAGCCGAGTACTAATCCTACTGTGAGGGTGTACAATCTTTTGATGTACCTCCAAAATTAACGAGTGCAGGTCATTTTGGAAATGTTATATTTTACAGGGACCTGTAGTATTGACCTCAGTTCAGACATTGCAAGTAAAGAGCCAAAGTAATGGTGCGTCAGTCTGGGCCTCCGCTGAGAGAAGCTGGCCCAGAGACCCCCTCAGGAGGTTAGGACTCTACTGCGTTTTCATTTTAGAATAGTGTTTTCAAACTAGAAAATTCCAGGGAAATTTTGCCACGGGGGCTACTGCCGGGATGAGTACATGATTTATTTCCAGTGTTCAAAATTCACCCTGATCATATTCTGGTTTTGAGAAATGTCTTGATATAAAAGACTGATATAAAACAATGTCACATCCCTCCATCATGTATTATGTGGGAAATATCTCATATTCTGTGTTGTTTTTATTAATAAAACAAGAGGCAACATGTCTTCAAACTGGCATTTAAAGGGTTAAAATCCTGAAAACTAATAAACATTTGGTAGGTTTGAGCAGAACTGAAGTGGTTTAAGAGATGTATGCAAAAAAAAGCAGAACAAAATATTGATATATGATGATTTTATAGCATTTTCTTTGTGTGTCCTTTTTTGGACGCGAGGAACCCCAGAGGGTACAAAATGTGTTACCAGTGTATAATAGACCTGTAACAGTAACTGACATTAGATTTTAAAAATATGTCAAAAAAGACACTTTCTTGCAGAAATCCATACCTTCAGCTGTAACACAGCCAAAATGATCAGCAAATCAAAAAAGAAAAGTGAAGAAAATGTCCAAAAAAGGACAGAGGGACCCCTGAGGGTTAATAAATCCCATGAACCGCTATTTAAATTACCACTATTATGTTTTTTTCTGTGCTAAATTTAACATTACTGGGGAGGAGAGCAACGCGACTAGAAGTGACAGCGAGAGAGGGCTAGTAGCTTCTCCTCTCCTCTGTCTCAGCGGAGACCGTCACAACTTCATTCACTCTTTTAACAAAACAAAAAGAAAAGCAACAAAGGAAGCAGTAAATGGACTTACATATTTAAGACCTAACTAAATGTAATTTAAGAAGATTAGACCTAACATGCGGCTAATGTAAAGCTAGTGGAGCTGAGCACCCGTGGCACTAATGAACAACCTCCATCCAGATTATCACACATACACACCTGAGGAATCATGTACACTGGGCATGCGCAAGCCAGTGTAAACAGGAAGCAGATTGTCTTCTCTGCAGTTGACTAATCGTAAAAATTTAAAAAAAAAATAAAAAATACACTACGAACAATCAGCAGAGAAGCAATGAGTCTCCTAGAGCTTGAAGATAGAGAGCGACACCCCTTCTCTGATAGCATTTGGTAGCCAAACTGAAATGGACTCATTACTGTCTCCTGATGCAGATAAGGAGAATCACCCACGGTTTTGTTCCACAAGGGGGAAGCAACGAGACCACACCACACTGGAGATCAATTTAAAAAAAAAAAAAAAAAAAAAAAGAAAAGCTATGCTGTTATGTCTGGCTCTGAAGCTCACCTGTCATCCAGTCACAGCTGATATTCCAATGGCCTGGGCAAAAATGATTATATATTCTTGTCATGATGTTGAACACAGGTCCATGTTCTCAGTGAATTATTTTACACCTCTGTGGCCGAGGGCCGCCACCTGACGTCTTGGGTAAGGAGAACGCGCAAGAGGAGACAGAAGTAGGACAAGCAATGAGAACTGAGGGGAAGATTTCTCCTGGAACACATCAAGTTGGTGTTTTGTACGTCTGCAGAGACTATTTATCAAAATTCCTCTACAGTCTCAGATTCAGTTTAAGAGGACCTTGACTCTTCCCACCTTTCCTTCTTAGGAGATAACACATGTCTAATCTCCAATGGAAAAATAATAGTCCCTGGAGAAGCAGAGCTAATCTGTAACAGAAATAACAGCGGAGGACAACTTTTTAAACACGGCTGTCCACAGACGACGTGCACTTTTAAAGGATTATCCTCACACTCATCACCTCTCTCCACAGCATTTCCTGCTTCTCTTCTCCGTCTGCCTCCACACAGAGGAGTCAGTGTTCATCGTGATACATAGCAGTTATCACGGCCGAGCCGCCTTACAGCCTCGCTATCCAATAATAAATTGATTTTCCAAGAACATTTCAGTTTCACGTCTGCACACTCTCGTGAGGCAGCTGTGAGAAATTCTGAACACCTCCTGTGTACTGATGTTCGATGAACAAACACTTGAAGGATCCTATCCAGCCGTCTTCCATGGATGGATTATGAGAAAATGGGACAGGTGGCACAGATAAGGCCCATACCCCTCCTACATAGGACCCCCAGACTAATCTGTTTTTTTGTCTTTCGCATGTAATTGTGGTCATTTAACCTCTGATGCCTTCTCAGCTTCAGCTTGTGTAAAAAAAAAAAAAAAAAAAAAAAAAAGTGTGATTTGTCTAAAACAAAGAACTTGTAACCCTGAAATAAAAAAACGCAAAGACAAATAACCTTCCAAAGTTCCAAGTCTCCTGCAGGGCTTCCTTCTTACAGCCATGTATCTCACAGCATTACCATTAAAGGGCTCCTCAGCAACTCGACACTCCAATGTTGTCTGCTCAGATACACCCTCTGGTACTAAATAGATTGATTGAAATCAAACGCCTTGGACAATAAAGTTTTGTATACGCCCTCTGAGGGTAATCCCATAACCTAACCGTAACCTATCCCATGAGTTGACCCAGTCCCGTTGGACGACTCCACTCCCTGGATACTTTGAAATTGGAGCTGGGTGCAGCAGCCGTTTAAGCTTAGGGTGTTGTCCCTTTGTGCCTACAGGTTACCATAAAAACATGACGTTGCTAGGGATTGTCGATCGAGTGTGTGTGTGGGTCCTCCAGAGTTGCACAGTCAGGCTTGAGATCGTAAGACTGACTTCGCTTGTACTTTTGGTGTCAGCCATCGTGTGTGAGCTACTGACTGCAGACGCAAAACTGACACTGGTCTGCCCACTTTAACTGAGCTGTACCTGTGAATTATATACACAGCATTGTCTAGTCTCTTGGATTCAGCTGCATATCTACCTCCATGTCTAACAGTGCAGTCTTTTGTGCACCAATTATTGCAATGTGTGCATATAAAAGTTCAGTTGCCTTGTGTTTTCCCCCCTCACATCTTGGTCTCAAAAAATTGTGTAGATTCTGTGCCGCGTGGCTCATTTACAGTTAATCTGTCCACAGAAATGCATTAATTGGTTTAGAAACTGTCCGCGGCAGACCACCACTCTCCAGACTAATCTGTGAACGAACACTTAAATTAGCTGTAGTAACTCTGTTTTACATTTCCCCTAAATTCATGAATTATTTTTGCTACAGTGCTGAGGGGAATAAATTACAATGACCATACAAAATTTAGTTTTTGAACAATGCAGCTCTGCAGCAAGGAGGCACAGGAGCACATGTTCAAGACAAGAGTAGTTAAACAGTCATTGATAGTTTCTATTTGCATAGGATTTTTTGATAAAGCTAAAGGACAAAAAAAAAAAAAACCCACCCTGTAACAAACACTTTGTACATCAATAACTCTGATTTCATAAGAGTCATGAAAGACTTCTGCTTTCACTCCAACCTCTTATTTCTCTGTAGATCTTCATGCTCCTCCGCTTAGGTGTCTCATTTACCCCCCCCCCCCGTTCCTCTCCCATTACACACACACCTCTATATCCTGACATTAACGCTCGAGTCCCATCTTGTCGTTACCTCGCTCATGCAAAGACATTTTCAGCTCGGCAGGCTCCTTCCCATTCTCTCTGCAAGTTACTTTTATTTTTGCTTCCTTAGTTTTTCCTCAACTTGTTTGTTTCTTGCCTCATTGTGTGCCTTCTCGTCTTTACATAATTTCCTGCAAACTGAATGTTGATCAATGTACCTATTCAGTTCAGATAAAAATGCAGGAGACTCTGCACAGAACTTATGTCTTGTATTTAGGTGGCAGCTAATACCTTTTGAATAAATTTGAGCATAGATTTAGTCTGTACTAGAAATGCTTTTTCTGTTGTATCTGGGATATGTGTACATTTCTCCAGAAGTTTGTGGAAAAATTCAAAATATCCAGAGTGGTAGATACTGTGTGTGCGTGCCTCATTTACTCATATCTTGGCTGTCAGGGGAAAATAAGTTGTGCCACAGACTGACACTTGTAGCACCTGCCAGTCGTCCCAGTTTGGTTGCCCCTGGATAAATATATCCTGCTAAAGTAAAGTTGATTCTGGTGCTGAAGGAATCATTAGTGCCACCCGAGGCATGCAGACTGAGTGGACACAATGGCCTCTGAGAAATATCACACATCTCACAATTTATTCACCCAGTTTAGAGGCAAGAGAAATGTCTCCGAGTAATGAATTAAACATAGCAGCAGGTAAAAATATATTAGTGCTTACCAGGGGAACATGAATAATGTATTTGCAAATGGATCTATTTAAACCAAGATAGGTTTTCTCTGCTTGTTTGTGTGTTCACACAGGGAGCAGCACGGCTGAGGTGGAGCCGACAGCCTCAGATTAATTTCCCCACAGGGCAGATTTGGCCTTGTTGAAATGACGGTTTAAGAAAGCATTCTCACCTCTGTTGGATATACATTTATATAGAACATGTGTAAAGAAAAACTTGGGGTGAGCAAGCGACGCATTAGTGCAGGTGTCATGTTTACATCACACCAAAACTCACTGTCTGTTGTTGATTTTTAATGACAAAGTTTATATGAAAAAAAAAAAAAAAAAAAAAAAAAAAAAAAAAAAAAAAGGTGCCATGTCAATATTTGCTAATGCACAGAAACAAAACAATGCCAGTATCAGCAGCAGCAGCAGCAGCAGCAGCAGCAGCCGAGGGGGTTGTAAAAGAAATGGATACAATTTAATTTCAACATCTGGTTTAGACGTCCCAACATGAGCTCTTTTAGAGTGCATTTCCAATCCTGCAAGTTATCTATAATGAAGGTTTCCAATCCCCAGGTCGTGGACCAGCACTGAGCCTCAGAGCATTTGCTACCAGGCTGATAAACATTTCTCACCCCCTCCCCCCCTATTTGTAGCTTTACAGGTTATTTTGGAGGTAATTCCTTTGGACTTGTCAGTATGGGCTGAACCTTTTCATCACCCCCCCCCCCCCCCCCCCCAATCCAGACCACATACAAATACAAATCGACAGACTTCAAATATTAGAAAAAGGTAAGTCCACCATTTTAAACCAAAAAAGGTTATTCATTTGTCAGATTTAGCAACTCATGCAGTTAACACTGGTTGAATGCATTGGAAGTTAGTTTGGACAGGTTGTGTGATCTGACCAACCTGAAGCAAGTACTCTCACAAAATGTGTCCATTTTGGATTGATGTAAAGCTGCATTACTATCCAAAACCTCCACAGTAGAAAGTGATGAGTTATCTGAAAGTTGGGCATTTTATGGAAAAGGCCTAAACTTGAACATTATCACTCAAGAAAAGTCAAAAGTTCCACTTGTTAAGTTTAAGGTTCTCCACATTGGAGTAATATTCCCAGAACTCCTCAGCAGCATGTTGAACACAAACTCTTTGTTTGTGAGTGTAGTGGCCGTTTGTCCACAAAGAACAACAAAAGGTTTCAAATCAAACTCTAGATCAAAAAAAACTCAAAAGGCCACTTCTGCACCGTGGGCTGTGGTGTACACGGATGGGAAAAAACATAAGGTCCAAACGACTGTCAAATTGCAACAAAAAACGGGATTTATTTAATCGGATAACGAGCAAACACAGAACAAAGAAAAATTCCTGAGCCTCTCCTGCTCCGCTAAAAAACCATTTGCCCACCCAGGTGCATGCTGGTCCCTACCGTGCACTTACCTATATAACCTATTGTGCCTCCCTACAGTGCCCAAATGAAACAAACAAATAACAACAAAACACCCAAACTACAGAAATGATAAACTAACAGAATGCTAACAGAAATTTAATCATAATAAAATCAAAATAGAATAATGAAATCTAAACACTAAACTAAATAACACCAAATAGCTCCAACAGTGAGAATCAAATGAAGCAATCAGGCTGTAATCTGTGTCACCTGTAGCTCCACCTGCCTTCAATTAGTAACCAGTGCCATCAATGTCAAACAAAAGCTCCTTTTATTACAAAATCTAACAGAGTTAAAGGATACGCACTACAACTCAACATCATATATTATTACAAAAACTAAATTAAAAACTGTCTAGAAGTTACTTTTAAAGAAAATACCTGAGATGCACCTGCATGCGTATCAATGTGATGATGTTTTGTTTGTATCCACAATGCTCCCTGATTAAAGAAGTAGAGAATCCAGATTTCCACTATATTTATGGTAATTTATGTGCTCAAACCTGAAAAAATATTGAGTCCAATCTGTGTGATGTCCTCTTCCCGTTTTCTCAGAATCACCCAAACACCACAGCTGTAGTTTTACAGGGAGACAACAAGGCCAGTGAGTCTTAAGACTCACAGACAGAATAAAAAGTGCTTTAGCACACTGGAGACCAGCACAGGTACTGTGGTGTAGTAGATGCTGATACGAGACAAAAAATTCACAGATCAACAGGCCAAGATTTGGAACAGCTTGCCAGCTGATGCCAGCTACATGAGTTTTTAAAATCAGGTGTAAGATGATGGAAAGAGCTGGTGAATATATTTAATATTCTAATATATGGACTATTTAGGATTGTGTGTAAAACCTTTAATCAAGGTGGTTGTAGTAATCCTTTACTTTTATTTACTTTTACCTCTGGTGTAATTTTTATTGGTGATTTTAACTTTCTCCTTCATGATGCGCATTTTAATTGCCATTAATCACAAATCAGAGGATAGTATTAAAAGAAACATTTCTTTTTCTTTAAGATTTTCAATTATGTAATGTTACACATTTTTTGTATATCTAAGAAGACCTCTGTGACCATATATGGAAGAAACAGGAAGTGTGTCAGGTGCGTCACTTGGCTGATTGCTAATAGGGACCCACGCCTGTGTCAGGAGATTGGGTTTATAAAGGGAAGTGTGTCAGTCGTGCGCGGTTTGGCCTGAGGAAGGTCTGAAACATTGGTCCTCCCTACAAAACAACTGCTTACCTCCACACCAATGCAATGCAATGCAATGCAATGCAATGCAATGCAATGACAAACTGCCGTTCAACGTAGAAATACTGAGGAAGAAAAGTTAGAGAATATAGAGCTAAAAACCTTTCCATAGTGTTTGAGTCACTTGAAATTTATCAGATTGAAATGAACAGGCATCTTCAGGGATTTGAATCAAACATTCAAAATGACTGGCGGTTTGAGTATTTCCCCACCACTTTAACTTTAACTCCTGTTTGTGCCCTGGTTTGCTCTCCACTCCACAATCACCTTTTTAGTGTTTTGTATGAAAAGTGGGAGAGGAGAGATCTCTGGGGGGGAATCGCTTGAGAAGGAAAACAACAACCAGTTTTTGCTGTGGACTTTTCATGTCTAGTCACGGTTCGGTTGAATACACACCTGCACATTATAGCAGCTTGTTACATGAACCATCACCACCATGTCTGCCTGTTTCGACGGGCCTGCTGTGGTTTGGCTATTTTCAGCTCCGGTGTCAGGGGTTCTGATGAGTTGGCACGGCTCAGCGCTCCTCGCACTTTTCAAAGCACCACAAACAGTTTGACAGAGAAATGACCGCAAGATCAGAAAAGATGGGTTTCTAGAAAGTTCTGTATGGAAATCATGAGGGATTTTAACTGATCTCAACAGAAAACGGTGGAAAAAGACGAAACCTGTCTGTCAAGAGTTGAAACAAAATTTGCTCAAGCTTCCTCAGTGGGAGGAAACGAGAGCAGACAGCTTGAACGGGGAATTTATTATTTTCTTACCCCTCAAATAACAAATGGACAAGCATATGCGCACATACACCCACACACTCATTACAGTATTTTTCTTCCATTGTTTCATTTCTGCCTCCTCTGATCCATAAAAACCAGTGAAACCACCAGAGCAGGTGGCACAGATCTGGATGTGCATTAATTCATAATCGCATTCAGGAGGAACAGCAGCAGTCTGACACCAAACCACCTTCTCTGCCCAGATGAAAAGTGTCGCGTATTTAACACCATGTTGGAATCTGCTCTCATCTCTCTCTCTCTCTCTCTCTCTCTCTCTCTCTCTCTCTCTCTCTCTCTCTCTCTCTCTCTCTCTCTCTCTCTCTCTCTCTCTCTCTCTCTCTCTCTCTCTCTCTCTCTCTCTCTCTCTCTCTCTCTCTCTCTCTCTCTCTCTCTCTCTCTCACTCACACACACACACACACACAGGTAATTAGAGGGAATAAATTCACACACAGCTGAAAGAAAACACCTGCAGTTACAATGTTATCTGTTCCATATATTCATTTGGTGGTTTATTCCTGTTCGCTACAGTCAGTTTCTCTGTGTGAGGAGTCATTACCTGTAGCCGGCCAGCTACTTAAGTCTGACGCAGACTCGGGGCGCAGGTGAGTTGTATGCGGAGCAGATGAAGCCGTGTAAAGAGTGAACGTGTCCGTAACTTCAGTTAAGGCAGAGTTACACCAACCTGATTGAAATCTGCAGAGAGTTCAACACAGTACAGTATCTGGAGCAGTGTGAAGAAGCTGTGACGCTAATGAATGGTAATAGTATAGCTCTCAACAATGGTAGCCCACATATAGCCACTGACAAACAAAACAACCACATAGATGTAGCCACAGCTTTTGTGTGAACTGTTGCTACCAATAAAATCACTGTTTATTATATATGGAAGATTACTGCTACTTATTTAATTTACTATTGCAGTTTTAGAGCAACAAACTACAATTAAGACGCAGGACCTTGGCTATAGTGCACCTTTCTAAACTCTAGCTACATGTGTTGGGTGTTACATCCATGTTCCCCAGCGGTCAGCTTATGTGCCGCTGGCAGTCCTCACTCTGTGTTGGATGGCAGTTTTATTATAGATCGAAAGCATCACATTGCTCACTTCACTCCATTGTTACTGCTGAGGTATTTTTTACTCCTTTAAGTCTGTTCCCATCACTCTGCTTTATAGCAGCCGACATAAGTCTAAGCAAATGTTTCCCTCTGTGTATTCCTCTAAAGCAACAGAGCAGTTATAGACTAACACACACTGTATACCACCACTGGTAGATCTCTTTACAGGCCTCTTAAACCCTCCTCTCTAAGGCCGCTCTGTTTGTCCACAGTGTCACCAGCTCAGTTTTCCATCTGATCCAGACGACCAGATGAAAGGTATTCGCTCTGCGGTCTGTGTTTTCAGGTGAGAAGGTTTCATTATGTTGATTTCCCAGGAGCCTCACATCTCCTCAGAACGGCTCTTTGTTGGGTCATTCCTGTCCGGTTTCTCAGGCCTTCTCATTACTCTGCAGCCCAACACCAAAACATATGGATTAACAAATGATTCTGCAGCTCCATTGATTTCCCTCCTATAATACTTGTCATTTATCTGTTCTAATACCAGCCACTTTGCTGCTTCTCCTATCGTGTCATTCACTTGTATATTCTTCACTGCTGTAAAACCACCAGCAGACATTAATCATAGTCTCATCATTCAGACTGGTTGTTTCTCATTCAGCCCGCAGTCTGTAATGGCTGCCTCTTCCCAGAAGGCCACTGGCTCACAGCTTGTTACTGTGTCAACTCGCTCACCACCCTCGACTCATGCCTTAGCCTGGCCCCAGAGACTAATGGGTAATATGTGATCCAGTGTCAGTGAGTAAACAGAAGTATTTTTAGGGGTCCAAGTCCGAGGGGGGGCTGGGGACCCTATTGTTTTTGATCAGATTTTTTTTCCATTGGAAATAATTGCATGACATTTGGAGGGCTGGTATAGACCCGTGCACTTAAGTTAACATTAACATTAAACATTATGGCTTCCAAGTCACTACATGGCACATCTAGAATGTTACAAATCATGTGGCTTTTGTGATAGAAGCCAACACCACCCTGTTGTTCGCTCTGTAAAGAAAATTGCCATGTTGCTGTATGATTGAGATCTTGATTTATGGTGAACTCTCCATCCTGGTGTTTTTTTCTGCTGCATTGTGTTGCAGCCATGTTTCACTGATGCAAATGATGTCAGCATCCAGTATCCTGCGATCACATTTTATCTCTGCTACGTGAACATCTAGCCCTTGAATGTTGTGTAGACAGACTTTCAGAGAACATTTGGCTTTTTTTTTGTTGTAGTTTTTCATCAATATCATGTTTTGAATACATAGCAGTGGCTTTGAAATCTTGAAGAATAATATTTTCTAAAGATGTCACTCGACTTAAGGCAACATATGCTTGCCCAGCTGAGAAAATCTTTTTAAATGACACCACTGCTGTTGTCTAAGGTTAAGCCTTGCACTTTATGAATAGCGCAAGCCCAGGCTAGATGCAATGGAAATTGACATCTAATTCCACCACTGTGTTGTAACTTTGTCCTCATTGGCACCTATTGGGGTTGCATTTTTACATCCAGACCACAGAAATTTAAGCCTCAGTTCTCTGCAAATCTTTATCATCACAACTGACATAAATTGTTTTTGGAAATTTGTCCTTTCCATCAAAGTTCAACTTAGAAACGGTACCAAACGCTCCATCTGAAACGTCTATTTTTTATTAGCATAACATATGCCTTGGGACCAACACTTAACATTCTATCCAAATAGTTTATTTTATTTTTATCATAGGTATGTGCCAAATCAGTTTTTTTTATTTAGTTATTCATTTTATTCAAAATCTTGAGCTTGTATTTGCACAATATCTGAACATACCTTGTGCAACATATTGATATTATGTGTTGCCACTTCACTGTTTATGGCAAAAATGTGAAAGTCCTCGCCGGTGTCTTCACCCAATGCCAGTATTTATATATTAATATTTTTTAATAACATTTCAGAGCACAGTTAGTTAATTCCAGACGGCAAAGGGAAATGGAGAAATTAGTTAAGGAAAGAAGACAATTAAGAAAGCAGTGGAAAAGGGCAACAGAGGAAGGGGGGGGGGGAATTAATGTGTTACAAGAAGAGTTGAGAGGCAGGCTAGCAGTACTTAGAAGGGCTGAATATCTTAGGAAAAAGAGAGAAGAAAGAGTATGTAAGAGCAGCGTTTTACAGAGACCCCTTCAAGTTTGTTAAAGGATTGTCTAACCAGGAAAAGGGAGGACAGCTTAAGGCAACAAAGTCAGAAGTAGAAAAGTATCTAAGAAACACGTATTCAGATTTTGAGCAGAATAGAGTAATAGGCCTTCCACCCGACATGCCACCATTAGGAAAGATAGATCATGAGATGGATGTTAGACCACCCAGGGGGAAGGAGGTTGAGGAGGTAGTCAGGCGTGCAAAGGCTTCTTCGGCCCCAGGGCCAAACGGAGTCCCCTACCAGGTTTATAAAAGCGCACCTGATATCCTAAAGTTTTTGTGGAAGCAATTAAGAATAGTTTGGGAGAAACAGGTTATTCCCAGAGCATGGCGCAGGGCAGGAGGTGTTTTTATTCCAAAGGAGAAGGAATCCTCAGACCTGAGTCAGTTTCGAATGATCTCTCTCCTAAATGTGGAGGGGAAGATCTTCTTTAGCATAGTCGCACGGAGATTAGCTAGTTATTTAGAAAGGAATAGCTTAATAGATACTGCAGTACAGAAGGCAGGAATACCAGGTTTCGCAGGGTGTTTAGAGCACACTAGGAGGCTAGAAATAGGCATTATGGCAGGGTGCACGATTTCTCCATTGGCATTCACAATGGCGATGGAGGTAATCATTAGAGCTTCTAAGTGGGTTGTAGGTGGAGAGAGGCGGCAGGATGGGATGCGCCTTACACCAATTAGGGCCTACATGGATGACATGACGTTGATAACTACAACGGTGCCATGTATGAAAAGAGTACTTGAGAGACTTAATAAAAACTTAAAGTGGGCTAGTATGAAAATCAAGCCTAGTAAGTCTAGAAGTATCTCAATAAGTAGAGGGAAGCTAAGTGATAGGAAGTTTGTAATAGACGAAGAGGAAATTCCAATAATTAGGGAAAAATCGGTAAAGAGCCTAGGTAGGTGGTACAAGGCAGACTTGAATGACGGAGAACAGGTAGTGCAGTTTCGGAAAGATGTTGCTGAGGGACTGGATAGAATAGATAAATCAGGGCTTCCAGGAAAGTTGAAGTTGTGGTGTCTGCAGTTCGGGTTATTTCCCAGACTGATGTGGCCACTGTCTGAATATGAGATCCCATTATCTGCTGCAGAGAAAATGAAAAGATTAGTTAGCTTTTACATTAGGAAGTGGCTAGGTGTTCCTAGATGTTTAAGTACGGTGGCACTGTATGGGAAAGGCATACTTCAGCTCCCAGTAACTAGTCTGGTGGAGGAGTTTAAATGTACTAAGGTTAGGACAGAGCTCCTGTTATCTGGGAGTAAAGATGTGGTAGTCAGTAAGGTGGTTCCAAACCCAATCAAGGGGAGAAAGTGGAATCCAAGAATGGCAGTGCAGGAGGCAGAAGCAACGCTCAGGCATACAGAGATTGTGGGTAATGTTCAAATAGGCCGGGGAGGCTTGGGGCTTGGCCCAGGCAAACCGGTGTGGAGTAGAGCAGGTCCCAAGGAAAAGAGAAAGCTAGTGGTGGAACAGGTTCGTAGACAGGAGGAGATATTAAGGGGTGCAAAGGCAGTGGCTCAGGCTAAGCAGGGACAGTGGTTGAATTGGGAAGGTGTAGACAAGAAAAAGCTTAGCTGGAAAGAGCTGTGGAGTATGGAGGAAAGTAGCATTAGATTTTTGATAGGGGCAACTCATGATGTATTGCCAACTCCCCAGAACCTAAAACTCTGGGTAAATGGAGACCCACTATGTTCATTGTGTTCAGGTACTGCAACTTTAAAGCACATTTTGTCAGGCTGTAAGGTTAGTCTGTCGCAAGGCCGGTATATGTGGCGACATAACCAGGTTTTAAAAAGCTTAGCTGCAGGAATAGAAGACCTACGGAGGCAGGCAAATTTAGGAGGCTCTAAAATAAAGAGAGTTGCAATCAAATTTGTTCAAGAGGGAGAGAAAGTTGGTAAGACAGCAAGGAGGCAAGGCAGCTTAGAGGTGGTTGTGATTGGGAAATGCAGTGCAAGTGTTGGTCCAGACTTCCTGTGCAACATCTACACGGCTGCATACATGTATCCAAATACATGCCATGCTGCTGTCCCTCGTTGATATGCTCATCTACATCATTGTCTTTTAAAACCTCAGCTTCATTCTTATCTTCACCTACATCAAGTTCAGATTATCACTACTGACATTACACTCCTGATCATTAGTTCTTTTCTCATGAGGATTTGTCCAATCTGTTTTTAAATTCCACATTTTTATACCTTTTTTTTTTCTTTTTCTTTTTTTTTATATTCAAGTGCACTTTGTGTATGGACATGCTGGTACTCATGACCTTTTTGGATGTCAGTTTTCTCTTTAATTTCACACAAATCATTAAATCCTGATTTTCTAACCTGGGAAGAACGTTGGTAACTATTCGCATCACTATTGGGTGGAACACAAGTCACAGGCCCATGGACACCATTTTGTCCTCCCATATAGGTAATGGCAATAGTTTCATGAAGGGAATATGCTGGGAAATTAAATGTTGTTCCAAAGAGTTCAGTGTGTGTGTAGCTCTTCAGGAATTGGATCTAACTGGGTATTATTTGCTCCACTTTCTTCTGGTACTTTGCCTGTAAGAATTTATCTGTGGCAGGTATAACACATCCATAATTTAGCTACATGTGTCAGTTGTAATATACAGTCAACATCACATGCATCCACACTGTTGCAGCCCAGCTCTTAGACTGCACCGGGTCGAGGCGTGTCCCATGCTGCTGATTAAGGCCTTCAATTGGTCTGCAGCCACAGCAGGAAACAAAGCACAGGGGCCGTCACACCACACTGACAAAGATACGTTGATGTGACGCATTTCTCTGCTACTGAATCGACCACAGGACCCTCATTTCTATGCTGGTGTTTTTTACACATAAATACATGGTGGTGAAATAATAATCTGTGGCTCACACAACAAACTTTTCCCCATCCATGTTTCACTTTTGCTTGGAGTTGTTGAACTACAACATCGGTGTTCTACCTCTGCAGTGTTTCATTATTTTTTGCTTAATAGATGATGCATAAACAGGGTCATTCATAAACTCCTGACATTATGATTTATCTCATGATCAGGACTATAGTATACTTCTGAACACGTCTTTAACCTTTGCTTTGTGCTGTTCATCTTAAGTATATTTTTAGACACTCCTTTGTTTCAGCTGTTCTTTATACTGATTATTTGGTGGCATATTCATCTTTACCCCTCTGTATTAGCTTTTGTATATGCTGATCACCAGTCATCAATCATTTCTTCTTGGCACTCTTTGGCATGCTCTTTATTATTGTCATATTTCTCAATGCTACCCTGTTGTGTCCTTAGTCTATATTCACTGTCAGTAGCATATCTGTGCAGTACTTTCATTTTTTCCCCTTTGCCTGAATTCACTGTCCTCAGCAAATTTCTTTCTTTTCTCTCAAGCCTATCATTACTCATTTTACGTGGGGAAATAACATCACTGTTTGTCTTTCTCCTTCACAAAAGCAATGGGTTCATAATGACACTCATTACAGCGTTTCAAATAAATCCCTTTGTTTGTACTCTGCTCACTGTTTGACCTAAACTTTAACCACTTTTGCTGACTATATATGTAAATATCTACAAACAAATCTGCAGCAGCTTGTATTTCCACCTCAGTAGCCCAACTTCCAACATACTTCATTTTGAACTGTCTGACATAATGCTGCATTGATGGAAACTCTTGTCCAATAAAGTAAATTACAGCACACAACAGCCAAGCGAATGGCCCTGTGATATTCCTGTATTCCACTAAACACATGGGGAAGGGCTTGAACAAAGCTCATTTGTTTAAAATTAATTACTTCATCAATTAAGTGTCCACTCCCACTGCCCAAATGAACTGGTGAGCCCAGTTTGTCACATGGAAAGCGGGCTGGCTAACGCTAACTGACTTACGGCTCTGGTAAGGTAGCACCATGCTAACTGATGAAGGTCACAGCTTACTACCCATATACTTCTAAGAAACAACGCACACTGCACTTTACAGGCAGCGGTAAGGTGAATAAGGGTTAACTATGGTGACATTTCCAGCCGCTGGAAATTACAAATACATTGGCTTCATTACACTGAAAGTACTTGGCTATCTGCAATGATTCATACTGAACAACACACAATGAGGAAATCAGGAATAAAGCTTTTTCTGGTTGTGGCAACAGTTTATATAAAAGATACAAAGGAGTCAGAGTGAGGCAGGAAGATCAAATCAGACAAAGAGAAAGCAGGGAGAGGACAGAAGAGGTGAGAGTGCAGAGTGGTGGAGAGGAGGAGGAGGAGGAGGGCTAATGTAGTTTCAGAGACAGAAGTTCATTCATTTCTTCTCTCTACTGATAGAAGCATCACAGCTCCATCCTCTCTGACCGAAGGCTTGCTATCAGCCCACTGCAGCCTGTTACGAGGGGGAAAGAAAGAGGGAAAGATAGTGAGAGGGAGTGACGGACAAGACTGAGAAAGGAAAAGAATGTCGAATAAAAAGGGGAAAACTGCTGCATTTAAAATCTGCATCGATGGTGTGAATGTGAATACATTAAATGCATCTATATATTAATCCAAATCAGTGACAGACAGATGGTTTAGAGACAATATATTAAGTTGATTACATTGTGTGGGGAATGTAAATATGTAAAGTGTCTGATTGGAAACCGTGAACATCTTCCGTACTTAACTAATCAAAGTGTTTTTAGAAGGAAAATGATGAATATTCAACAAAACATTTAATCTGTTATGGACGATTTAAAATTCAAATTAACATTAAGGACAAAGAAGAGCAATAAATTAATGAATAATTAGCATATAGCGGGTAATTATGGTTGGGGTCAAAACACCAGTGAATAATGTTTTTCCCCTATAATAGCATGCATATTAATTTTCCAGTTAACTGAGGAGTGGTAGAGATTCAGAAAATATCATTTATTTTGAAATGTTGAAATGCTGCTGTGTGTTTAGTGTGGAGGGAATAAAACGGTAATCAAAGTATTTATGAGCATTTGTGATTGTGGCACTGATTTGTACAGAAAGAGGAGGGAAAGTTTGAGAGAAAAGTGACTGACAGATAAATGGGTGAGATTAGAAATAATGGGAAGAAAGAAGCACGATGAGAAAGCCGGTGAAAGGCGCTCAAGGTCTGTCTCTTCATTTTTCCACATTTTTGATTCTCTCCAGTTTGTAACTTTTTTGTTTTTACGCCCAAGGACTTTAAGAGTTTGTACCTGCACTTATCTTTCCTATGACAACATCTTTATTTTTCTTCACTATCACTGATGTACAGTGTAATCAGAGCGCCCACTCTGCAGACATACAATACAGCTCCTTCAGAGACATACACACACACACACACACACACACACACACACACACACACACACACACACACACCTACACACCTTGCTCTGAATGAGAAGCAGGTGAAAGAAAATGGAAGTTGATGGAAATGCTGATTTTCTTAAAAGGTTGCCGTCCACTAACTAGAATATTAAAAATTATATAGAGGCTCCAAGATTCATCATGTTGTCATTTAAGGACTTTGAAACAACTGATGCCGGTGCAAACAAATGAATTGTGCACAGACACTGGATATCTCATTATAAAGCAAGACTCTCTCTAAATAAGAGAAATGCCTCCAGGGCACCTCTCACACTTTGTGATTAGAAAGCTTGAATAAAACACAGGCAGGGATTTAATATAATTCCTTTTTCCCGACTATAAGACGTGTTAAAGAAATGATTCATGTGAACCAATGGATGCTGTCACGCTCAGCATCTTGTAGTCGGCTTGTTCCAACGTGACATTGCACAATCACTCACTACTACCCGTTTGCCAAATGGAATAAAAAGTGGAAACTTGAGTTTTCTAAATGCCACAGAGCTGAAAGACTCATCAGAGAACAATAAAACAGATTTCATATGCAAATGAAACGGACACATGCGGCTGAAGGAAATTAACAGTTCCACAAGGGTCATTTGTGTCTGCTTGTCTCAATTTAGGAAGCTCACACTAACTCTGCTGGTAATTTTGCTGTGATCATTACATCCTCTATGGGATTTATTTTTATTGAGTGGAAAATTAAGTCAGTAGATGAGAAAATGTTTTCAGGGTGAAGATGAACCTCATCAGAGACCTTTCTGGAAACACAAAAGGCCGAGCAGGATCTGATTTGGACAGTCCGGGGACGAATGAATCACAGCAACACTGAGGTGTCCTGCAGCATCTCCTCTCTGACTGACCTGAGCTGACACGGGTCAATGGACCAGATTGTTTTGTGGTCACAGGGAGAAGAAAATAAAAACAGTTTGGAAACTTGAGGAGCAGCTCTGTGGCCGAGTGTTGGAGACACTAATTGAATTTGCTGCCTGAGGTGGAAAACAAGAGCGACCAGTCCACTGGATCCACAACTGCAGCTGCAGGTGATTGACAGGTTAGGACTAACAGACGGCGCTCAGGCTGAAGTGGGGGTCAGGTGGAGGTGTTGTTTGATGCCCAGGAAGGTGCAGAGGTCTGAGGCCAGGGGTGCAGGTTGAGGCTGGGCTTGGATCAAGGCTGGAAGTGGGCCAGAGGGCTGGTCTGGACCCAGGGAAGGGTCATGACGGGTTACAGCTTCATTCTCTCAGTGAACCCAGACTGTTCTCCGGTGTCGGAACTTGTGTCATTGAGAGTGGTTTGTGTCACTGCTATGATTTTTGATCTGGACAGTTAACTTTATTACTTTTTTTTTTTTTTTTTTTTTTTTCTACAGAAGAATCTTCTTTTGATCAGATTTTCAGAGAACTTTGATCAGTTTCAACTGCACTTATGTTGAACTATGAAATCCACACAATGACCTTTCTGAATAACAACTTAAGGACAGTTTGGGAAAAATTAGCTTTGTTGCTAAAAGAGACGAGAGGATCAATACCACTTTCATGTCCGTACGCTAAAGATGAAGCTAATAGCTGTATATTAGCTGGTTAGCTACCCGCTCCTCTAAAGCTCACTAACACATTCAGAATCTTGTTTTTAATCCTTGAAAATTTGTGGCCTGCCTAACCCATGTTAACACTCCAGTTTTTGTGTGTGTGTATGTATATAACAAACAAGATATATAACATTAATTACTGAGACTTTAGTGTCTACTAGCACCTCCAAATCTAACTTTTTTCTCCCTTCTACAGACAAGATTACTTACGAAAGACCATTATATATTTTTACTGTGTTGCTGACAGTCAATCTTATTGTCTAATATTTGCTTTCTTTGCTACCACAATTGTGTGCTGCAGAGTTTTGTCACAGCTTCAGGCTGCACATATGTTTGTTTTCTGACCAAACGGTATCATTTTTCACATCTGGATTGCGAAGAAAATATTATTTCAGTTGCAGGGTCTCATAAATCACCCACAATGGGGCCCCAAGGTGCAGAGGGAACTTTCATGCAAAAATATTCAACTGCATTAGAGGAAAAAAAGTGGTAAAGAGTGAAATACCACAGTATGTCCTCATGTATGGAGGCATTCTGTGCCTACTATAACACATGGGTTTCTTACACCTTTGTGCAAAGTTTCAAGGTCTTTCTGCACCACGGGCTGTTAATTTGTGTCCCTGAGAGGCCAGCACACCATCAGTCATGTTTGGGATGATAACAATGGGGACTAGATTGACTGACAACGATGAGTGAAGAGGGACTGGACAGAGGATACAGCCTGGAGCTGGACGGAAAGGTCAAGACCAATATAGCCCAAGGCTGAGAGCAGTGTGGAGTCTGAAGAAAAAGCCACAGCAACTTTAAATCCACTGCACTTAAGAAGACTGCACAAGCTGTTGGAATGACCTTTGGCTGGTCTGAGGACTTGAGCTTTTCTACAATGTTTGACCTGCAGAAGGACTTTTCTGTCATCTTCCTGTTTTTAAGCCGGAGTCTGAAGTGCTGTCAGCCCTGCACGCTCGTCTTCAAGCTTCAGCAGCTCCGTTTATTTCTTCTCTCTTCACTGGAAATGCTGACGGTAAATATACAGGGTCTCCTAAGGTGAAGAGGAAGGGTCAGACACTAATTCCAGACCCACCACGGTGCTTTTTTACATGAGAACTGGCTTACTCGTCTTTCTGTGGTTCTAGAGATGAATCAGTAGCTCAGTAAAATATAATTTTATATGGACATTCATGGTCCATGGAGGATGAATCCTTCCTACTTTGATTTCCTCCTAACTTCTTCCTCTAACACCACCTGCAGGTCAAAATTAAAATTTTCTAAATATCTTGAAAATTTACTTTCTTTCCTACAACCTCTACCATATTCATGCATAAATGTTCAGAAACAAGACCAGGTCAAAACCTAGTATCTGACTGGACTGCCTGTGGTCAAATCCTGATTTTATAACCGCAACATAAAGACTGTTGTGATATCAGTTATATTTGCTATAAAATGATCACTCACAGAAAGTTAGAACAAACAGAATATATCTATATTGTGTCTCTCACACAGGTCATAGCCTCTGTCTGGGATCCTCAACTCCAGAGTGTCACAGACTTTTATTTGAGGCAGACCTTCATTTCTAACTCCCTCTGTTTGACATACTTAATCAATTGCGATATTTCAGTACAAAGCCTTGTTTTGGGTTGCTCCCGTCTGCCGTGTTAAAGTTGCTGCATCATATGGTAATACAAACTGAACACTTCCTGTAATAATTTCAATTTAAAAGCCCTCTAGCGTTTCAGTGAGCAGAAACAGGGCTTGTATTGCTGTGCTGCAGTAAGCATATTGTCATTTCTGGTTGCTGGTGTTTCTGTTGCTTACATGCTATTCAGATCAGCTCGTTTCTTCAGCATTACCAATGAGTTCTCTCTGTAGATTATTTGCCATAATGGGGGCAAGGCTCAGTGTATTTGAAGCGCTCCTCTGCTTCCCTTCAGTTCCCGAGCAGCTTGGTAGACTGCCCGTAAGAAGAGGTGTAGCTCTAAGCCCCTAGTTGGCATCAATGCACAGTCAAGCCATATACTAGGTTTATACACAGTGTTGTTTAAAAAAATGTCTGTGGATAAAGCGAGAATGAGCAAAGTTGGCAACACTGCAGCTCTAAACACCCCCCCAATAGAACCTCTTTGCACCAGAAACTCCAACTCAGTGAAGTGGCATTTGGCTGACCAGTGGTGGAAATCTAATCACTGTTAGTCACGTTCCCGCTGTTGCGATCCAGCCAAAATTCTACACATTATACTACATTATAAAAAATGGTAATTGTGTAAAAAAAAAAAAGTTTAATTGAATACATATTCACACAAAGACCCTTGTTTAATGGCTGCTACAAACCCCAAACATTTCCCTACATTCACAGTGTCTCATTAGTCAATCAGTTCTCTAAGCAGCAGCATTGACAAGTCGATTTCTCTCTACAGGCACATTAAGTTCTCTTAAATCCACATTCTGCTGTGGGTCAAAAGGCAAAGTAAGAGACACTAGAGCTTATCTGGTCTTCCAGCAATTAAAAAAACATAATCTTGTAACATTTAGTTACAAGATGAGTTGTAAGAGTAAACATAAATATTTAACTTTGCTTTCAGTAAAACTTGTTTCTTGTCTTGCATCTGCAAGAAAACCGAGGCACAGAAATGTATTCCCTCCCACTGACCCTCACTGCATTTACAAGACAGATTGAGACAGCGAACACTTATTTTACTCCCCGTTCCATTTATATAAAAAAAAAAAAACAAAAAAAAACAGGGTTCTCCTCTGGTTATAAGACAAACTGTGACAGCAAACACTGAGAGCAGGGATTGCACTGTGACACCCAACTGCTTCACAGGACTGAATTACTGCCTACTGCTCACTGGGGAAAAATGAGCTGGAGTGGAGCCAACTCATCATCATTCTGCTGGAGAGAAGGCAAGACTCCCATCGCAGATGGAGGGATGCAAGGGAAAAAAGTGAAGAGAGGATAGAGGGTTAAAGCAAAGGTGTCAGATGAAGGAAGGTTGGCGAGAGGTGGTTGAGGATGAAAGAGGTTTGAAGTGGAAGAGAAGGAAGAGAAGAGCAGAAGCTAATGAGCTGGAGCCTCACAGCAGGAGAGCAGGGTGGGGTTTATACTACTCAGTGTTAATGACTTCTACTGTAGAGCGACATGTAAGTTTTTAAATGCTCTAACTTTGACTAAAGATTCCCATTAATGGCTCTCGCAAAAGATTTTCAGACATTTACCAGTGAGGACCTTTTTTAACAATGTCACAATGAGGAACTTACATCAGTATTTACTACCTTACTCTTTCTGACAGTTTTCTTTGGTCTGTTTTAACCACAGACTGAAACAGTTAGCAACCACTGAACATAGTGGAATATTTAGTACTAGCAAAGCCAGATATTTCCTTCAGGAGTTGGTATAGAGAGCAAAAACGGAACTAATGATGGACGTCCGAATGTATGCTATGTGTGAATATCAGCTGTTGGCTACCAAATTCATTATATCAACTCAAAAGGCGTTTCCTTTGGTTTATCACAATTTACTCAGCTATAGTAACAGTCACAATGTTACTGACACATGGAATACATTCTGAGGTCTTACCTATCATAGTGACCAAGCTCTTGCAAATGGACCTGATAGTGGTGGAGCTAAGGTTTTGTTAAGTAAATGTGTGTAGCCCACCTAAACCAATTTTAATCAGGTAAGGACCCTGAGTCCCTAATTCAGTTTACAAATAAGAATACTTAAATTAAGGCTGTCCTGTTTTTTCTTTGGCCTATACACTTTAAAGTGTCTTGAGTCTCTTTAATCACCTAATGAGCTATAATGCCCTGATTATTGGGTTTTGTTTACCAGACATCACACTGGAATCAGCAATAAACAGCTGTTATTTACTTTGAGAATAAACAAAATGAAATGAATATTATTCTTTCAACACACACACACACACACACACACACACACACACACACACACACACACTAGCCAGCACCCCTTTAAAATAAAGTCCCTGATGCAATGGGAGTGTAGAGGCCCGAAACTATATGGCTGTTTCACTCAAAGAGCATACTCTGACAGATCTTCCTGGGTCCGTATTCACAAAGCATCTTAAGGCTAAAAGTAGCTCCGAACTTGCTGATTCAGGAGAAACTCCTAAAAAATATTGGGAGTGTCAGTCCTAACTTTAGGACTCCCATTTTTCCAACAAAGTAATTCACATACCCACTTGGCTCTAAAAGTAGCTCCTACGTCTGGGAGAAGTTAGTAGTGGAGAGGACTCCTAACTTGCTAAGACCAAATCACAAAGAATCTTAAAGGGCCGCTGTCATTCCACATTGTGATGTTTTGGAAACCTTATACGATGCTGAATTACTTACAAGATACGACTGAATTGCGAGGGAATAATGATCGTCTTATAAAGGATGCAATAACATCTCCTACTAACCGAAACAACCCGATCAGTGCTAATATTAAGTGTCTCGCAACGCTGCGCTACTTGGCAAAAGCGAAAATGCAAGTTTACAATGCTGACAACTTTGAGATGTCTCAGCCGTCTGTACGGTCATCTATCCACCAAACAATAAATCCTTCATCCCTGAGCGAAGTGTAGTTGCACTGTTGCGTCTATTCTGCAGAGTCATTTAACCCGGGTGTGACTACCAATTGTACCCTTTTCCATTGCTGACAAAAGTTCGATGTCAGTGAGTCTTAGCGGGTTTATTAGCAGGGGAAAAGGCGAAGATCGTGCTTTTGGCTAAATGTTATGTAACATGTTGTTGCTTGTTCACTGTAGACTTCTATATTAAACCAGAGCACAATCTTCTCCTAATTATGACACAGCGTCTAAACATAAACATAAAAAAATTTGATAGTGCTGTTGTCACCAAAAGTAGACATAACATAATCCAGGTGTTGAGTTTCTCCAAACGATTTGATGTTGCATCTTAGTTGAATAATGCTTCATTTTATCAATATTTTCCAAAGAATTCCCTGGAAACTTTCCTAATTTTTCTAAAGTAGTAATTTAGCTGTTAATAACTAGGATATTTCCAAGAAAAGCCTCTGCAGCTGTTCAACTGTAACTGTTATTTTTATTTTAATACTGCTTTGCAGATAAATCTCTTGTGTCTGCATAATAAATCTTGTTTGCCTCAGCTGTTCCCCTCAACCTGGAGAATCTGTGTTCGCAAGAGGTTAGGAAAACATTTATGGAAAATAAACAGTCTCTTACATCCAAATGTATATTACACTCACATTCTTGCTGAGAAAGACATTTTGTGTGTAGAAGTAATGAGACGTTACCAGCTACAAAGCCTGCCTCTGAGCCCTTGTGTTTGTGAGGCATAAAAGGATGAAATATTGTTTTGTTTTTAGCTTCCCTTGCACTATTGGTTGCCTACTACTTGCTTGTTGCTTGGAGATTTATTCTAGATCTTTGTTTTGCCATTCTGTGAGTTGAGTTGAGCGAGTTGTTTTGCATAAGGACATTGATTAGACACCGAGAGTTAAATGTGGAGATGGTGTCTGCAAAAGAGATTGAGTTTGACAGAGGCAGACAGAGAACGAGCCGGGGGGAGAGCTGAACTCAGCGCTGCCACACTGGGGCTTTGTAACAGACGGACTGTTTCTCCCTGCTTGGCTGCTTTAATGACAGGCAGCAAACTCATTCAGCAGGACAAACAAATCACTGGGACAAACCTCAGCAGGCATCTGCTGTCTCACACTCACACACACACACACACACACACACATACACACACACACACATACACACGCGCTAACACTGCTCCCTGCTGGAAATCTATAACTCTGCTGGGGTCGTCGAATAGGAATAATACTGCATATAAAACCTGAGAAATCTGCTTTGTCTGAGTTGTGAATGGTCATGAAAAAAGCAAGAGAAAATATAGGGGACACACACACACAGAAATATATAAGCCAAATGTACGTCTTCCTTTTTTTTCTTTTTAATGTCCATCCAGCCGAGCTCACGTTTCAGGTCTCTCATTCAGGGATGAAATTCAGCTTTTTTTATGGTTTATTGGACTAAATGAGTTTTTCACCAACGAATCAAAATGAAGCTCGGCAGCAGGAGTGATAAGGACAGTCATCCTTTCTGTTACAGTAGATAACATGTGGTCTTCACTTTTCAAGTCTTTCTCCCTCCACCATCGATTTACCTTTTCAAAACACTGGTGTAATTTTACTGGCAGACACGTCAACCCCAGTAATTTCACATTTGTAATTTTCCCACCTCAATTAATTTTAGCAAGCGACAAACTCCCCCTCGTGTGAACTTATTCTTCTCCATGAGAGCTGATGGAGCTCAAACTCCAGATTTCTCAGCTGCTTAAGAAGCAAATTTGGGTGATGAAGAGGTTGTGGGTTTAAAGAATAATGAAAGTAAATCAACCAAAGATGGGTGTGGGCTGCTAGGCTAGCGCAGAAGTACCCACACTTGCTAAAACTACGCAGAGTGAAGGCCAGGGTATGCTTTTAGTAAACTAGAACAAATGACGTCAGACCATGTCTAAAGGCAAAGGTGTTCATGCTTCTTCCAAACGGCCACACTTGAAGACGGGGTGAAAAACCTGCTGACATACACTACTGATTATACACACCAACCTCGGATTAGTCACAACAACGGTTGTTTTTTGGTCTAGATACAAAAATGAAATATACTTCTAACAGTATATACTATAAACTTTAACAGTGTATATGAAAAATTGGTCTCAATTGTTCTCCCACTGGTCCAACAACCGAAGTCATTTTAACTTATTGAAGTCATTGTCCATCTCCCAGAAAGAGCTCCCTCATCTCTGCAGATAGCTTTTCCAAGAGTGTCTGTCTGTCTGTCTGTCTGTCTGTCTGTCCGTCTGTCCGTCTGTCCGTCTGTCAGTCTGTCCGTCCGTCCGTCCGTCCGTCCGTCTGTCTGTCTGGTTCCTCCTCCCCCTTAGGTGGAGAATCACACAATGGCCCTGAACCCTCACAGGTTTAATTGACGTCACCTGGTAAGTGATTGAGTGCGAGAGTGCAAGGGCTCAAAATGGTATAAAGAGGAATGGGACAGCACTTTGTGACACTTTCATATCATGTAAAACATGTTGCCTACAGTTGTGGGTTTGGGACTTCTGGTTTTACATTTTTAATTCCCTTCCTCGCTCCGTTTGTGAACAAAATAATAATATCTTATCATTTTTTCAGTTTAATGGTCGTTGTTTACTGTTTTTTTTTTTTTACACTTCTGGGCAACCCTTGGTAACCATGGTAACACCCTTGTTTAATGTCATAACGCTATGAACTTTTGATAATTCCCTCAGGCAAAATCTGCAGAAATGCGGATTTACGGTAAGAGTAAATAAAGGCCTCAGTCTGAGGGTGAACACTGGGATTGAGCCAGTGACTCTAACAGTGGCAACAAGAGCAAAATTAATCTAACAGCAGTTACTAAGCCAGCTAGCACTGGTAGCCATTATCCATTACCAGAGCCTGCTCTTCGGTGTCGTTTCTATGGCGTCTCGGGGAAGCTCGAGGCGGCAGTTGTCTCCTGGCTTCTTGAGTTGGAGGCCGTCTCTTTGTCGGGATGGTACCCTTGCTTTACTGTGCTTTACTAAATGGACCTCGAGGTGAGTCTGTATTGTAGAGCAGACGCTCTGGAGCTTTCAGTCAATGATAACTGAGCAAACTCTCCTGCTGAAGATCATGGGATGTAATTGAAAGCTCCAGAACTGCTTCTAAATGAAAGTGAGATTGCTTTGTCAACTCCAGTTTCCAAACTCAATAATGAACTTTGAGTCTTTTTATTTTGTTATTACCATTGTACTTACACTGATAAATGTATGGGTATGAACGACCGTGTAAATCAGAGTGAAAGCTAGCATGCTCCAATACACTGCTGTTCGTGGAGCTTCCATATAGTATATGACAGAGCGTTTATTATGCACATGAATACTGTCAAACATTGTTGTGACTATAATTGCAGTGTCTTGAGCAGATCTCAACAGACATCAGCCCCAAACGCTGAAGTGAAAATTGTACCTTTCAGACACGGGGCTGACAGTGACTGCCAGACTGTGCTGTACATAACAAACACCACACTGACAAGATCTACAGTTATGCGGTGTGAATATTTCAGCCTTTGTTTTGTCCTTCACGTGTCGTATTGTGAGAAGCGGGGACGGTGGAGGATTCGTGTGTCTGACTGATGAAGACACATTGAGTTTGACACATGAAGAGCTCTCACTCACCTTATGATAAGCCTGCTCCACCTGTCTGTGTGCTGTCAGGCATCTTGATAGCTGTCACTGCCATCACCTCCAGAGACTGAGACTACACCTGCATCTATCACTCAGAAAGGTTTCAGGAGTTTAAAGACCTTCATTTGGACGCCACAAGCTGATTAGTCATTTTCCATTTTGCACATTTCTGAGAGACGCACGATCTCCAGGAAAATCTCTTGTAATCTATTATATATCATGTTTTAAAAAACTGTTTTAGTCTCGTAATTCACTTTCATTTCTTTCAGTAAGCTACTGTATACAAATAATATTTGGTTTGGCCAACTGGGGCACGTGGGAGTGGAGGTTCGAGGGTTATTGATTTGTGTTGAAGAATATGTCCTGCCATCATGACATTGGCTGTGCGTGTAGAAAACCAATATAAAAGCTTTCTGAAAGAGAGAAGTTGAGCTGCAGAGTTAAAATTGTCCTACTATTGGGGAAAATGAGTTATTTCATTAGTTTGAAGCGTCCAAAGTGGCTCTAAAAATCATGAAATGTTCATGACTATACGCTGAACCTGTTCTTTCTCCATTGTCCATGACGTCCATCATGCCATGTTGTTAGTTGAAGCAATAACACTTTTTTTTTATTATTATTTTTTTTATCCTGAGATGAGACTGAAATCAATGTATACTGAACAATATTGTTTGTTTCTGGATTTGGTTTTGGATGTTTTATTTATTGAGAGCTGTGTGGAAACATGACCACTGTACCCTCCATTACCCAGAGATCAGGGGCAGCTTGTTGTCTCAGCTCTGGTTCAGGAAACAGTTCAGTGCTTCCCTGAAGGACTCCGTGACATTGATGGACACATTAACTGTGGAGTAATAGACCCTGTGACCCTCCAGTGATGGAGGCTCTCTCCTCCTTTCTCAGCCGTCCTAACTCTAAAGCACCGACTGTGTAAGCCGCCTCCAAGCAAAACCAGCTCTCACTCATGCAACATTAAGTCTGCATCTGATCGGGCAATGGACGCCATAATGTTTAGACCAGTGAGGCTGTGACTATAAGCTTTAAATCCTTGTTCTTAATCAGCATCTGCCACTGATTTGAAGAGGAGACTGCACCAGTAGTCGACTGAAGGATTTTTAGAAATGCTGAAGTCACTATTCTCCCCCAACGCACCACACCACCACTCTCAGAAAACTGACTCCAAACCAAAACAAGGACTTTTCTTATTTTCTTCATTCGGTTAATTGTTCATTTATACTTTCAGTGAACTTTAATCCCAGATGTGCAAGCCCTAAGTGCTTCTGTCAAAACCTTCCCCACAGAGCCAGGCAGAAAAAAACAAAAATATTCTCTGGGTTTATTCTCAATACATGAAAATTAGCCGAGCTCCCTTCCAAATGATTTCTCATTATTTAACATAAATAAATACCTTACGTCTGGAGCACTGAGACAGAAATAGAAGACAGCAGAAACTGAAGGGTGAGATACTACAAAAACAACAACAACAAACAAAAAGATAAAACATGGCTGATCACATCATTAAAAACATGACAGCTCTCTCCAAAGATGAATGAGTTGCGTCTTTCCTGTCCATTACCCTCAACTCGGCCGCGCGGCCTTCGCCAGCGTCAGTGTTCCTGATCAGTGCGACCAGAGAGATTGATTTGAAAGATTGATTGACAGATGTGATGTGTGTGTGTGTGTGTGTGTGTGTGTGTGTGTGTGTGTTGTCTGAGAATCCCAACTAATTTTGACAAATAGCTGTGTGTGTGTGTGTGGCATCACAAACTGCAGGAGCGTGAAATGAGCTTTAATTACTGCCTGTTATTACAGCTCTGACGGTGTTGGTGCTTCGCTTCGCTCCAGGACCAGTTTTGGTTTGTAGATGAGTTGAATATGTTGTCGATGGCGCAGGTGAGCATCGCTAAATCGCTAAACATCTGTGCTCCGAGGCATTTTAGACTGTTTCCCTCCACCTATAGATTCAGTATTCAGTCATGCTCACAGTGTTGAGTAACCTGCAGCGGTAACATCTATCATGTTTAAGTAGATGTGTATTATGAAATCATTACTATGAAGAGGCTGAGCAGCTTCCCTGTTCATACAAGCTTAATTGGAAATTTTGAAACAGTGTTTTTTAAAAAGGCGCACGGTTCAAGTGGAGCCTGCATTTCAAAACAGGAATCACCTCGCACGCCGTATTAAACTCCGCACACTGCGCTGCATATGGATTCTAAAAAGGATCCTCTCACGGTGAGGGGAGAAAGGTGTTCACACGTGTTTTCACTTAATGTCAAACACAGGTCGTCACACACCTACACACTCCTGAGAAGTCTAATCAAGCAACATAAATGAAAACAACTGTGTGGGTGGACTATAGGTGCTGAGGGGCTTTAAATGGTTGACAGAAGAACTGATTAAAGGAGCTGCTATTTGGACAATCACGGTTGACTGGGTCTGTTTCTTTGTCTGACTTTGAGCTCACTGGCTTTTCCACAAATTGAGACTTGTTTGTGTTTTGTCCTTGTGCAACTGAATGAGAACCAAGAGAATAAATATCACTATTGCAGATTTTAACATTTGTTTTAACCCTCAGCCTGACATGAGATTGAATATTAATATAAAGATGTGATCACAGCACAGAATTTCAAATCTATATGGATCATTAATTTGTAAATAATATTTGTAAATAGTCTTTAAAAAGGAGCCATATGAAAGATTTTTCTATTGCTACATAGCTAACGTTAGCATTAACAGCTGTTTAACTACCAGTCTAAAAGAAACCCGAGTTCAGCATCAAACTTAATTCCTTGACTCGCCAAGAGCTGTCTGTTTCTATCTCTTCTTTTCTTGTACTAAAGTTAGCATGTTAACCAGCTAGCTCGGGCCCTGTCTGCCCATCTCATCACTTTCCGATACTGAGTCACTGTGGCGTCCAGGCTGCCCTGAAGAAGTAGTGCTGCTCAGAGGTAGTATTATTACCTGCTTGTATTGTTATCACAACAAAGACTGAAGTTCTTGTGAAGACTGATGAGTAAACAGCTGTGAATGCTAACGTTGGCTATGTAGCAATGTGAAAACTTACAAATAGCTCCTTTTTATTGGTTCATAGTTATTGGTCTTATTTAGTGATGAAAAATGAATTGTTTAAGTATTTAACTACTTAACTTGAGGCCACAATGTTTACTATTAAAACGTTTCCTAATTTTGATGCCATCCTCAGGGTACCACCACTCTGAGATAGCTTCTTTAACTTCAACACCAGACACTTTTGACAAAATTTGGAGCATGAAAAAAGGTTTTAAAAAAACGTCCATGTCTGCTTTGTCCTAACAAATGCATGTTTAAACTTTTTTTTGATGCTTGTTTATTTCAGTGCCAACACTCTCAAGCCCTAACCAAGATTTTCATGTAAGGACACTGACCTCTCCTGCAGTAATATTTCTTTTTGAGTACTTCTTCCAAACACTGTATAGACAGTGGAAACATGCAGCTAACGGAACTTAGACCTCCACTGCCACCTACTGGTCATATTAGGACAAGCAGTTAAATCATGTCTTAATGGGTAAATTGACACAAATACAAAATCACAAAAATCAAATACCAAGTACACCCTGTCACATCACTGATTATTGTGTGGTCAGAAGTTCATGTTGACATTGTCAGCCCATAGAGAACAGTGCAACAGTGATCCAGTGACATTAAAACTGCTATACCTTGATAGCTTGAAAGCCATGATAGTTGCATTCCACCTGTAAACACCTTTTTTTTTAAATTAAAAAAAAAAAAATGTTAAAGAAATGTTTCAAATTTCCGAGACAAGGTAACAGGTTATAAAATCAGTTAAAGGTTGATAATGGCTCAGATGATGTTCACATTCTGAGCTAGCACATCACAGTTCTGCATTTTGTTCATCAACACTGGTCGTTAAAGGCATCAAATGTGTGTTCTCTCAGTTACATTAAAGCCTCTGTAAGCAGCAGCAGCTCACCATGCTACATGCTGATACTGAACCTGAACTCTGACACCGTCCTCTGTTCAAATCCTACGAGCTCAACAGGAACAAGCAGTTTCCATGAGGGTTTGTTGGGGGCTGCTCAGGTTGGGAAACAGGGTCTTGTCTCTGACTGGTCAGCCTCCTCCTGATGGTCTGGCAGGAGCAGCTCTGCCTCATTCTCAAATAAAAAGAATTTGAGTCTTTGCTCCCCTCTATGGCTCCATGCCCTCTACCCCTAAACATGGAGCATCTGTCCCTTTATATTTAATCTTAATCTTTTTCTTTTCTTTTTTTTATTGCCTTATGTTTCTTTTATATCCTTGTCCCTGTATGAAATATCATGTCTATGGTAAATCACCTGTGGTGTGTTGTGGTGTTACACCATTGATTAAAAGTGAGAGGGAGAAATGTGAGTGTGGTTATGTCTTCATTTCCCTCATTATGTTCACACAGCAGTCGCTCCACAGCAAACAAACAAACAACAAAATATCAGGTGCATCATGAACATTAACTCTGTTAAGTATCACAGAAACCTCTCACATTAAAGTTGTCATACTTCGCTCCGGGTAAAAGTGCAACACAAGCTGACGTTTCTAGTGCTGGACATTAGACTTACTTTTCAGTTTGGTGAGTTCTCCCTGAAGTGATGAGAAGAGTAACTCTTTTGTTCTCTTTGACCTTTTTAAAATGCTGTTAGACAACATTTAAGTCAAGCTCATCTTTGCCGGCTGGCTGCTTTGTGTCCTTATTACCCCCCACCTCACTATCATTTCATTGATTTCTTTTTTCCTCTAATTACACATAATAACTTTGCATATTGAAATCAGCCATGCAGATAATCTGTCATTTGTACACAGGAGAAAAAAGTGATGGTTAGATTTCATGGATTTATATTTGGATAGAGCTCAGAATTCTCCTCAGAGCTCAGGGGACACTGGCTTACATTAATAATTGTGACTCAATTATTTATGAATAATTAGTGCTGAGTTCTGCTCTCATGACACTGCAGGCTTTAGTCCTTTTAGGTATTGATTGTTGCGTGGTCTTCTAGCACCACCTAGTGATGAGTCTTCATTATTTGATTTGATTGGACTGCACTTTTGACTTCCTCCGTTGGGTTAACATTAAAAGGTGAAAGTGAGCGGCAGAAGCAAATCATTCAGGCCTCATTTGTCCAGTTTGGCCGGAAAGCCAACTCTATGTAGAGACCTGGTGTTTCCAAACTTCTTCCAGTTCAGTTTTTAAGGCCACTCTTTCTGTGTTAACGCTCAAAGCTTTAGAAACAGTTTTACTCCCCCAGCTCTGATCTTTCCCTGGTCAGGGTTTTATTTTTTTTCATTTTATTTTCCAAAGACAGGTCCTTGGACTTGATGCCTTGGTTTTTGTCCTGACATGCTATGCAGATGTGAGCCTTTCTAAACTATGTCCAATCAATTTAATTTGCCACAGGTGGACACCAGTCAAGTTCTAGACACATCTCAAGGACAATTAAAACAAATGGGATGAACCTGATTACAATTTTGAGCCACAGCAAATGGCCTGGATTCTTTTGCAAATGAGATTTCAGTTCTTGATTTATTTTTCTTTATTTGCAAATTCATTTGAATGTTTTCACTTGGTCATTATGAATAAGTGAGTGTGGATTGACTGTAGTTTTATCTACTTATAATTAAATTTACAACATGATAAAGGGAACAAGATGTGCAGAGGTTTGAATATGTTGTGTGAGAGTCTGAGGGAAGACGGCGCTGAATGATCCACATTGTAAAACCCTCTGAGACTACACAGTAGACATGAAACTGAACTGATAAGCTTGGTGTGAAACTGGACCAAAACAACCTGAAACAATTCCTCAGTTTATCCTCAGACTGTATATGCTAGTTGGCTGATAAAGCAGGAAGTGGAGAAGTAAAACAAGTGACTCAGAGATGCTGTCTTATATTTTATTGTGATGGGGAGTCATAAAAATGGAGCAAAACTAAAATAAAAACAATACAAAAAGACAGTGGATTTACAAAGGGTGTGTAGAGGACAAACAATATGCAGCCTTCGACAGTACAATGGAACGAGTTGGCACACAACAGAAAACAAGGTGTCGGGACGAGCTAAATTTGGCTTCGAAATAAAAAGGGAGGAGTAATGTCTTCATAGCAAGATCCTTCATTAAAACAGCGACGACTCATGCTTTTAAAATCACAGAGGTTTAGAATTCAGTAGCTTCATAACGACGCAAAGAGCGGATGCACATGTAACAGTTTCTATTTCTCAATTCATTCCTGTCTTTTTTCTTTTTTTTTTTTTTTAGCTTAAAACAGAAGTCATGTTTACAGAATACATGTTTTATCTTTTTTATGTGTTTTTTGTTAAAACAAACTTCAGCTCCCAGAACCACATTTTGGGATTTTTTCTGTTTGTCTTGAGATTATTTTTCATACTAAAATATATTATTGTATCAATTCAAACTACAGTAATGTACACTACAATGTGTAATAAATAACCATAAAAGAAAATATAAAAATAAGACACATAAATATAAAAAAGTCTTCTAAAAACTAAACAGGTACATTTTTTTTTTAATCTGTGAAAAGGGTTCTAATACTGCCATTGTTGAAAAAAAACAAAAAAAAACATACAGAGGACACACATAAAAACAAAAAATTAAAAACAGACTAATCCTATAAACACTGTTCGGTAAAACCAACTGAAAACACTTGGACAGAGACCACATTCACTAACGTTTGTTACCTGAAGTGCGGGACAGCTTGCAACAACTTTCTTTTTTTTCTGCTAAAAAAAAAAAAGTGCACATCTGACAAAAATGATCCTGTTACTGACAAATCCTTCAGTCTACATTTCACTTTAAACTGAACTTGGCTTTGTGTCTGTTTCATTTCCTCCTGAGCCAACCTGCTGAGTAAACGCCCTTCAAATACTTAAACATGCATTAACAGAAAGTTTTCTGTTTTGAAGCACTTCTGTAAACATTTTAAAAACTTAGACTTGTGACGTAAAGTCACACATATTAACTTGCATTTCTAAATACTTTTACCATCAGTGGGAAACTGATTATCTCAAGGTTACAAGGCATTTAATATCCACACTCGGCTCAGTCTGGACTGTATTTCTGATTTCTACTTTCCAACACAGTCCGGCACATTTATCTACTTCTAAACCTTTTTTTGTTACTGTTGGGCAACGAGGACTTTCAACTAACTAAATGAGTCCATAACAGTATTCAGGTCTATTAAAACATGCACTGATTGGCTTAAGGTCCATAGTTTCATTTTACATAGATCTTCTATGTAGAGCTACATCAAACAGTCAATTAGCTGATTTAATCATTTGTTATTTCTCTGTTTTCAGATTCTTGTGAGGATTTGGAAAACTGGTACCTCTAATTGACTATTAGTTGATTAGTCGAGTCGTCATATTTAGTTTTCTTTGTAATCTTTGCACAAGAACTGACCATTCTCTGATTCCTGCTTGTCCAAGTTGATGCTTTTCTCTGATTTACATCATGGTAAAGTGAATGTTTGGGTTGTGGACTGTTGGACAGAAAGACGATAATCACAATGTGCATTTTTCACTATTTTCTCACATTTTGTAAACAAAACTATTAATCAGTTATTCAAACTAATAGGCAGATTAACTAATAATAAAAATAATTGTTAGTTGCAGCCCTAATACTGTGTTTCCCAACTTTCACATGTGGTTCAAATACTGTTCAAGGCCTCAAAAATATTTGCATTAATTTCACAGGAAATATCTTTCAATTACTGTGACATAAATTTGCTGCTCTGTGCAAGTGAACAAACATTAGTCAATATGGGTCTTGTTTAAGTAACAGAGGGACATAATACTGGCTACATGTGTGAAGAAGAAATTATAACACTGTTCAATGGCACTTTTAACAGCACACAGGTCTTGCATAAGGCTGGAGGCATTGGGGTGGAGCAGGAAACGGCCCCGTTCCTTCACGTACAGTATGACTTCATAGATAAGCTAATAACACTGAAACACTGACTGAGAACTAAAGCCAAAATAAGGAGAAGCTTGGTAAGAAATGGCGCGTGTGTTTTGGAACTGCAGCTGAAGCCGGGCGGGTGGAGTCTGCTTTTGAATCTTCACCTGGAGACTCCACCTGTTTGGGCTGCGCAGGGTTGCAAAACTCAGGTGCCTGATGCTGGCTTTGAGGTTGTGACTCTACCTTCCCTGATAGGACAAATTTGGTTATGGCGTACAGAAGCCACATTCTCATCCCGGACTCCCCATCCCACCCACAACCCTCCCCAAGAATACTTTGTTTTCCTTAAGGCTAACAGTCAAACTGAAAGTAATGCTAGCTAGCAAAGACTAACACTAACACGAACAACATCTCGCTAGCTAGTGTACATATATAACACTGAAGGGCATACAATGCATGAGGCATGTTTCCATAGGTAAACCAGGAATACTGTAGTGCAGAGGTTTTTGTTCGTAGAACTCAATAAAATACTGATTTAGGAAACTTCATTGGCAATAAAAAGGTATAGAAATCTTTCTCATCTTTACAGGTTAAAATGTTTCAAACAAGAACAAGATTAGTAACATTGACCAAATAAACACAGAACAAAAACAACCTGGGATGTCTCAGTAACAAGTCTAACAAGTTGATGGGTGAGTTTTGCTTTAAAATCTGTACTTCTATAAACAATTTTAACACTGATATTTAATTTTCACAAGAAAAAAAAGTCACTGTTTTGTTTTGTTTTTTTCTTTTTTCAAGTTCAGGCACACCTGGGTTTTTGTACACAGTAGTGGACCGTTAAAATCAGGCAACTGCCGTGACTTTCTTCTGATGGCGAGATGCGGTTTTGTCTCAAACTCGACTTTGACGACCTTCACATTCGAACTGTCCCGAAGGGATTCTCCTTCTTTTACTTGGCATTTGTCTCCACTTCCTCTGTGGGTTCGCTGCTGTCTGACTCCTCCCTAATGCTTTTGTCCGTATTTGCTTCAGAGTCTGCCATTTCCTCCGTCTCCACGACTGCTGCCATTTCCTCCGTCTCCACACCTGCTGCCATTTCCTCCGTCTCAACACCTGCTGCCATTTCCTCTGTCTCCACACCTGCTGCTTCCCGCTTGTCTTCGGTTCTCTCCTCCATCACTTCGTCCCCCATGTGATCGTCTCCCAGCTCGATCTCCACCACATCACACGCAAACTCCTTCTCCACCTTTTCTCTCACTGCCTCTTCTGTTACCTCTTCCTCCACCATCTCCTCTCCGTCCTCCTCATCGTCATCAAAGTTACCCTCGTAGATCTCGCACTCGCCGTCGTCCACCTGCACGACCCGAATGTCGTCCATACACATGGCCTCGTCGTCTTCGTCGTCCTCTTCCTCGCTCTCCCTCTCGTCTGAGTCCAGTTGGGAGGGCGGGGTTGTGGTGCGGCTGTCCGATTGCGGCCCAGCGCCGAGCTCCAACTGAACCCTGCGCGGCCCTGACCCGGAGCCTGAGTTTGGCCCGTCCTTCTTGCAGTAGGAGTAGCGGTGGTTCATGTGCTGGGAGTACGAGCCGGAGTGAGAGAAACGCTTCCCGCACTTGTCACACTGGTAAGGTTTCTCACCGGAGTGCAGCCTCGAGTGTTCGATCAGGTGATGTTTGTGTTTGAAGGCCTTCTTGCAGACGTTGCACTCATGAGGCCGTTTTCCTGCGGATGAAACAAGACAGAGTCAGAGGAGCTTTCAGAGCTTTTCCCTGCGACACTCACTGCTGGGTAGAAAGAGTATACGTAAATTTCATAATATTAGTGTACATCAGTGCCAGTACTTCCAAGTGGATTGCAGGATTTGGTTTCTCTGAGTGATCACCTGAAATTTGCTATATGTTTATTTGATTAGTAAGAAAACAGTCAGCCAATTAGAGAGGATCAGAGCCTCCTCTCTTCTGATTGGCTCACCAACCTGTTGTTTCTAGAGCTCCAGAGAGAAGCCTGAGAGAGGAGATGTAAAACAAAGATGGTTTTTGGTGATTGGAACTACAAATATATCTTGTAACGGATCCACACTTCAAATAAAACACTGGAAAAGTATAAAGTATGGGACCTTTGAAGTCACATTAACAACATTTAAGAGTAGTGCAAATATTACTTCAAAGGGGCGAGGCTTTTTTCTTATTGTCAAAAAATCTCATGAAAAGACCAAAATCAATAATGAATTCAAACTAATTATTACTACTTATTCCTCTTTGTCATGGAGCTCAATTGTTGTTCCTCCTAAAAACAATTAAAAATGAATTGAAATGACTTAACTATTAAAAGTTACTTGGCCTCTGAAACTATGTATTGAATGGATTGACTGAAAAAGCGCTTGGGGCTGAGTGTCACATACCAGGTAGGGATTTTTTTTTTTCATGGGATCAGGGATTTGTGAAATGATTTGAGATAAGACATGAGAACAACAGCAATATCCTTTTTATAAAAAAAAAAAAAAAAAAAAAAAAAAAATCATCAAGCCATTCCAATAAACATAGGTGTGTGTGATGGTGTGGATGATGTCATGGCTGAACGGACACACACCTGTGCACTACTGTGCATCAATTAAACCACATTCCAATATGACGCTAGCTGCAGCTTCAGGGAAAACATTGTGCTAATTCATCTCCGGAGTCTCACGCCTGTTAATAGTGATGTCACTAGTTCCTGGGCTGGAACATTTACAAGCCAGGTGTCCCATAAAAGTTGTAATCACACACACTAAATATAAGACATTTAATGAGAGATGATGTCACATGTAAAATCACAGCCTTGACCACTGGGACTACCTTTGGGCAACTCAGTGGGAAAAGGAAAACAGAACCCCTGCTGAATAAAACCAGACTTATTTAAATTATCTTTAAAAGCACCTTTTGAGTGAGAATTAGCAATGAAACAAAGATTAGTGCATTAGCGATAATGTTAGTGAGCTTCTCGTTCGGAGGCACACCTGTGTGTTCGTATTTGTGCCTGAGCAGGGAGCTGCCCTTCTGGAAGACCTTGGAGCAAAGATCACAGGGGTAGACGCCGTTTTCCAGCCGCCGCTTCTTCATCAGCCCGGCTGGATCTGAGTCGTTCTGCTCCTCCACTGTGGACACGGCGTCTGAGCTGCTGTCCGAACGTTTCTCCTGCTCGCAAACCGAAAAATTACACATGAATACATCATTTAATGCCATGTGTCGAGTGGAGGCAATAACCTGGAAGTGAATTTGAATCCCCAGTTTGTGTGAAAGGTCTGCACTGTGAATGTTAATGTGACAATTTCCTCTTTTGATTGAGCTGTACCTATAACTGATACTTTCAGCTCATACCAATAAAAACCTGGTTATATGACTGAATGACAATGAGTGTAATTTAAAGTGTTTACTTTGGGTTTCATGTGGAACATTAAGAGCCACACAGAGACGGCAGAGGTTTGCCGTGGTGCAGTATTCTGATCGGTTATCTGAAAGACCACAATCAGGCAGAGAAACATTTTTTCACGATGAGACCCTCAGGAGGTTTTATAGCAATTAAAGTTTGTCTGAATGACTCTCAGATCTCTGGGACCAAGTTCAGCTCTCATCTGCTGGTGTAATGTTGTGTTGCAGATGGTCTCTGTCAGTCTCACCTGCATCAGTCTAGAGAAAGTCACTGCAGCAAAGCATGAACTTGAGTTTGTTCCTAAAATACTATTCAAGGCCTAGATGATTACTTTCATTATCAATCTGCCAAAAATCACTTCATTATGTTTTTATTACTGTCTGACCAACCATCCAAAGACATTTCATTTACTATCATATATGACACAGAAGCAGCAAGTCTTCACATTCATGAACTTGCTTGAAAAACAAAAACAATTCATCGATTTTATTGAAATTGTTGCAGATTAATTTTCTTTCAATCAACTCATCGATTAATCAACTATTTGTTGCAGCTCTATATTATTTTGGGTGGATTCAGAGTTGATGCGTCTCTAGTCGTACATGGAATCTGTATCTGAATCTATATTTCATTCTTGCATTAGTTGTACAATGCTCTGTTTAAAGCTTGAGATAAACATCTAAAATGCACAAGTCATTTATTGTATTATCGTAGGGGCCTGTTCTGCCTAGAAACACTCTTCTGCAATAGATGGGTATCTTGTGTGTATGGTCACATCATTTTTGACAAAAATAGAAACTAAAATGGAAGTTTTCACCTCGTGTCATTTCAGTTGAATAACTGAGAAATACAGATCCTGAGCTCAGAAAACATCAGCTCTGGGTATTTCCCACAATTTCTGAATTTTGATTCTGATTTTTATTAATTGATAAGAAATATGACTGACAGATTAACTGATAATGCAAACACACCAACCTACTATTGTTTAGAAGTTATAACAGTTTTTAACATTACAAACCTTATGGCCGTTGAGTACGACAGTCTTCGCTCCGGAGGCATTACCGGCCGTGGTGGCGTAGGTGTAGGTGAGCTGGGGGATGAGGATGGTTCTCTTCGTCGTGGTGTTGATGGCTCTGAGACAGCCCACCGTGCCCTGACCGGCAATGGCCACTAACGTGGGCAGCTGTGCGGCAGTGACGATGTTGACAGGTCTTCCGGTTTGAGGCGTGGTGACGTATATGGTTTGACCATCGAGCTGCTCCTTTCTCAGGCAGGTCAGGTTCAGAGGCTGCTCCTGCTGCTTGGCGGGAGGCGTGGTTGTTTTGGTTTTCGATGCTGCTGCGATATGTTTAGGGAGGGACAGGTCCAGGGGCTCTGCCTGGGAGTCTGGGGCCTCGGGGTCCTCTGGCTCGCTTTTAACAATGACAAGGTCCCCGGTGTTGACGCCTAGTGATGTGGAGTCTGACGGAGACGCGCTTCCAGATTCTGAAGAGTCTCTGTTGAATGTTTCCTGGGTGTCGTCTTCTTCTTCCTCTCCATTCTGATTCAATGTGTCCTCTGAGCTGGAATTACTAGTTTCAGTCTTTTTGGATGTCGTGTCACTGCGGTTTTTGCCCAAATTTTTCCCAGAGTTCATCTTGGCAAACCACTTTCTGACCACTTCCATTGGAATACTAACAGACTCTGAGATCTTTGACAGCTCTTCTTCGCTGGGGTTGGCATTTGAGGCGAAGTAGGTCTTGAGGAGTGAGAGGAGGTCGTCCACAGGCGGCTCCTCCAGTGTCACTCCTGCCTCGCTTAGCAAAGCAGCGAATGAGGGGTCCAGGGCGGCAGAGTCAACCGCCTCCCCGTTGGCTGCTTTGCGATGCTGGAGGAGGTGCAACGCCTCAAGGTTGTCGGGACAGTCTTCACATAGTAAACATGTACTGGTGGTGTTGGCTTTTGGCATCTGAGCTGTGTCTGAAGTTTTAACAGTTTCCTTTGCTGTCTGCGTGGCTGCCGCTGCCTCCGTCTCCACGTCAGTGACGGGCACTGATTCTGGCTCTGCCTTGACGATACTGAGGTCAGCCACCTCTGGGTTTGGGGCTTTATCTGTTTTACTGGGGGTAGGGGCTGCAGCAGTGCTGGTCACAGCGGGAGGGGCAGGAAGGTTGTTTTTGACAACAAGCGATGTAGGCTGGGTAGTGGCAGTGGTGGCGGCAGCAGGGCTGATGCTGTAGTTGATGATGATCTTCGTGGTGCCGTCGTGGTCCACGAAGGCCGGCAGGCTGATGATCTGCTGCTGTGGCTGCTGGACTACAATTCCCTGCTTCCCCTGCGTCACCACCCCGTTGGCTGTGCCCAGCACCTGCCTGAGCACATTTCCGTCCATTGCAACCTTAAGCACGTTCTGCAAGTCATTCAGATTGATGCTGATGGGCGACATCAGGCCCATTGTGGGCACGACCATAGCCACACCCTGAGGCAGGGTTGCAGCTGGAGCCACAGCTGGCTGAGCAGTCCCTCCGTTCACCACTCCATTGGTACCAGCTGAAGTTGCTGGTGCCGCCATCACAGGCTTGCACTCATATTCCACAGGTTCAGATTTGATCTGGGTGACGGGGAGCTGCTCCTGGAGGGGTTTACTTTCAGTCTTCTCTTTAAGAATCATGCGGGCCGGGGCAATTACAACAGGTGCAGTCTGGGTGGTGGGAGGGGGGGACTTGATTGGCGTCCGAGCGACGCCGTTGGGGGGTGCTGCACCCACACACTTCTTACTACTGATGTGGGAGCTGTAGGAGCCTGAGTGGGAGAATCGCTTCTTGCAGTTTGAGCATTCGTATGGTTTCTCACCTAAAAGAGTGCACAGAGAAATTACACAACCTTTTTAAAAGAGAAGCTCAAGTCCATTTTAAAGTATGTTGTTTTTTTTGTCTTAAATGTAAAATGAAGATTGTTTCATAGTTTTTGAGATGCCACTGTTTTGTCATTGTTAGGTTAAGTCTTTGGTTGAACTGAGTATCAAATCTAAACACGTGTTTGGGACTGACCAAAATGTGTTTGTAGCACCGAATACTGAAAAAGCAACAAGTATGACAGTGAAGTTGGAACAGCTGGCAATGACGAGTGTGGTCGAATGTGAATCTTGGTTAATTAATCTTTCATCAGATCATTGTTCATCAGTTCAATGTTTTATAACTAATGTAGTATTCTGGGGTCAGAACCAAAATGTAGGCATTGTTGCATTTTTAAACCTTTTTAGATTTATTTCCTGTTTTTTATTGTTAACATTTGTGTTTGCATGCACAATTTCTGAATTACACAAATGAAACAAAAGGCCAAATGTACCTAATGTAACACAGCCCTGTTTAATATCCATATCCAAACTTACAGAGCTACCACAAACTGGAGCTGAGTGAGTAGATTTGATACAAACTCTGATCAACCACAAATACAGCGATTCCAGCTCATAAATGACTGTCACCAAAACAAGACGTGAGCGGCCTGGAGATTTGAACAGCGGCTTAGATTGTGCCAGGCTGGGGATTGTGTGTGTGTGTGTGTGCGTGTGCGTGCGCGCGTGTCAGTTGCTGTGACAACAGCTCACCGCTGTGAATGCGCAGGTGCTCCTTCAGGTGGTGCTTGTATTTGAAGGCCTTGGAACACTCCGTGCACTTGAACTTGCGCGTTCCACCTGTTCCTCCTGATCCTCCTGTCGACTGGGAAACGTGAACCTGAGACAGGAAAAGAGAAACAGCGATAAGAGAGTAACTGATGATGAGTAACTACAGCAACAGATGCAGATGTGTCCAGATGAGTTGCTATGATGGAAATAAATGGGAAACTTCTATTTTTCTATTGTTAGCATAAGCTGGGGGGGGGGGGGGGGGGGGTAATCAGGATAATTCAGATTGATTAAAGTTATTATGAGGAAAATTCACTCTGCAGAAACACGATATTTAAGATAAATAAAACATGTACATAATGCACATGCAGAATACAAGCCTTCTAATAAGTTACTGAGACATTTGGGCCTCAAATCTACGTAATACTTTGATTACTTTAGACTTTTTAAGAACCAACCCGCTCTGTGGTTTCATTGTGCCATTGACCACAAACCCGTGCCCTGCACTTTAACAGAGTTGACACCTTCACGCTCTGATGTTACCTGCTCCCTGGTGCCCCTGTGGTGGCTCATGTGCCTCTCAAGCTGCGAGCGGTAGGTGAAAGTATAGCTGCAGTGTGAGCAGCTGTAGTTGTCCTCGCTGGTCTCGTGGCGATACTTGATGTGCTCCTTCAGCGAGGCGTTGCGTTTGTAGCCCCGGGAGCAGTAGGGGCAAGTGTGCAACTGGGAGAAGGAATCCGGTGTGCCTGGAACAGGTACATGCAGGGTGATGGTTTAAGTCCTCCAACCTTCACGTGCATACAGCCTCTGTGCACTGTGTGTAAGGCCCCTGAGTCTTTGCATCAATTGTTAGCACTTAAACCTTTTTGGGAATCCTATACGATCACAGCTGCTTTAATTATTTTGCTTTTTACAGATGGACCAAATGTCTTTTCCTTATACTTCAGAATGTTTGGTATATAGTTCCAAGTGAGCATGTTCAGTCTCTTTTATTGTTTCCAATACTCGCTAACATGCTAACAGTGATTTCAGTGAGTCCAGTTTTCTCTAGACAAAAAGCTCAATCCAAACCTTCTCCTCTGGTTTTTACTTGTCATATAATGTGGATAAGTAATGCAATTTGTACAACAAAGCAAATGTACAACCACAATCTGAATCAAACCTGATATGACAGTTATGTTTTCAAATTAAAAGGAGTGGGCATTCAGTTAAAAATACATTCCTGATGCCATTACCAGCAGCTAGCTTTAAGCAGCGGTTGTGTGATTGTGTGTCGGTGTTACCGTTCTCATCAGCGCCTCCTGTCTCCACTGGACTCTGCTCGTCCTCTGGGGCTTCAGGATAGATGATGGCTGTGTCTCCCTGCTGGAGAATCTCCTCCACTAGAGCATCCTTCACGGCCTCATCTTCCTCATCTGACACACACTCCTCCTTCACTAAAAACACACACACATGTCCAAGGTTTAGGATTGTTTTAGCAGCTGGAGAGTGGAGGTATATGGAGCAGCAGATTGACGAGTTTAATCTGTCCCTTAAGAGACAGCACAGGTTTATTCTTCTGATACTGTCGATCATTTGGTATTACTTTCTTTGGATGTATCAAACCTCCACCATCAGATTTTGACACACACAGAAAATTGAAATTAATCTGTTCTACAGCATCACCACTAGAGAGCAGCACAGGGCTTGTTAATGAACCCTTGTGATGAGCATGCTCCTCTTGAACCACCCATCTATCACCAGTTTATAAATTATTTAGTCAAATTTTCCAAAAAATTGAGAGAAACAAGTTTGGAGGTTTCTAGCATAAAACAAATGGCTCTGACAAATTTCCTTAAAGGTTTCATAGCTGACAGCTCCTCAGAATCTGAAAATCTTCCCCTACCCCTCGGGGTGACGTTCTGAAAGTTCAGTTCAGTTTAATATCATCCTGTTTCCTGAAGACAAAAATCAAGAGGAACAGTGGAGTAAACAGAGGAAAATCCGATGAGAAAGATGAAAGGAACAAGAAGTAAAAGCACATCAGTGATTCAGCTTCTATGACTCCTCAAGTGCTCATTTGTATAAAACACACAACAAAATCAAACAACAAAATATTCCACTTGAGTTAAGAGCTTGTTCCACTGATGTTTTCAATTGCAGAATTACTCAGCAGGCTGAAGTTTAAAGAAAAACACCAAAATTGCCATGTGGTGCTGGAGGCCAGTCCTGACTACTTAAGATATGAACCAGCACTGAGCTCAGCTGATACTGTGATGTGTTTTTCCCAAGAAGCACTTCAGGAATAAAACCATCCTTAGTTTATAACCTTTCTATACAGTTACATCACGCTTATCTGATACAACAGCGGCAGCAGCTGAACGGTCCTGTGAAAGTCTGTTGATGATGTCTGAGTTCAGTTGGAACAGCTGGTTTGCTGTGAAAGCGACAGGCAGTGTTTCCCTGTAACCAAACTGAGCTTTACCGACAATAATCAATCCAGTGGGCTTGATTTGATTTGAATGTGGCTCTTCACAGGAAAGTGGCCCAGGGATGTAACGCTACAACACTGACACAGTCTGTCCTCTATCCAACACTTCCTCTCATTAAAACCAAACACACTCCTCTGCTCAAATTAACCTCAGGTATGAGGCGTGTAGCAATACAGACAGGACACAAATTTACCCAGGACAGGCTCGATATTTTACACTTTATGCATTTTGAATAGAAGATATAAACAAGTATGACCACACTAGAAGTTGCAGTTATCATCTGTCATGAAATTACAATGGCTTCTGATCTCTGGTGCATTTACATTTTACACAACCACGTGTTTGTTTGACCATATGAAGATTTACAATGACACACATTAAATCACTGTTACAAATAAACACTGGAAAAAATGGTCAAAGCCACTGATATACAATATATAAAATGTCAACCTATCACAGCCCATGTGTTGAAAATTAGCTGCAAGTTTGTGTCGTGTAAGTCAAGACTATGATGTAGTCCCAAGCTGCCTTTTATTTTATATCTGTCCAAGATCACTTTAGGATTACAATGTAATAGGAAGCTCAACTCTGTTATAAATATTTAGATGCACAAAGTGGAGAAAGTCTATAAAAGGTCAATGTCTGTATAAAAAAGGTCCTCTAGTGATTCGGTACTTCAATAAAGTTGGGGCACTTGCAAGAGAATGGTCTAAATTGAAGCAGCAGAGGCTGAGATGTCTTTTCTCTAATACGGATCAAGCTCCAAAAAAATGGATCTTACATTTCCCATAATGCAACAGACCGTAAGTTAAGAATGTGAAGTCTTAAGACCAATGTGAGATAACCTGCGTCAGGTGAGTGCTGAGGCTGTTACATGGTTTATAATGTCTCACAGCTTTTTGTTTTGCTTCTTATCCTATTTTTATGCTTTCTCTCTCTCTCTCTCTCTCTCTCTCTCTCTCTCTCTCTCTCTCTCTCTCTCTGTCTCTCTCTCTCTCTCTCTCTCTCTCTCTCCTTGTTCAGATCTGGTGTGTCACTGTAACAACATCGGTGAAGAAACTAGCGCAAAGAAGTTACTTCACTTTCAGTGCAGAAACACTGATAAGAACAAGCACTGAGGTAAAACTGTGACCAGTGTTTCCATGGAGATCAAGCATTTTAAATGCTGGCAGGGACCGGTGCCAAAGGCCACGCCTCTTCCTGCTGAGCCATGTCAGGGACAGGTGCAGCTGTGGCTGAGTGTGTGTGTGTTTGTGTGTTAGTCTGCAGGATCAGTAATCACAGAACCAGTCATAAAAAGAAGGGAGGAGTCTGTGTGTGTGTGTGTGTGTGTCTTCATGAAGAAGAGGCGGGCACAGGCCGAGCCCTGTTAAGCCTCATTTTAAACGCACAGATCTCAGCTTCCCATGATCTCATCCAAAAGCTTTCCAAATATCTCTTTCCCCTCAGAGACACACTCATCCAGCTTTCATACTTATTTCTCCACCTCTTTACTCATCCCTCTTTTTCTTCTTACACTTTTTCCACCTTTCTCTACCCGTACTCTCTTCGTCTATACCTAATTCTGTCTCACTCCCTTTCCTTCTTTTTTCTCTCTTTTTTGGTCTGCTGGTGTTTTTACACCTAAAAACTGAGCTTCACAAAAACAACATGAAGTAGGGAAAATCTGTGGCTGAATCTGAAACCCCGGCCTCGTGCTTTTCGAAGGGGATGAGGAAATCTGAGCTTTTGTTAAATGACGACGTCAGGCTAGTCGGGTGCTTGATGGCAGTAAAGTTAAGAACACAACATTCTGTCACCTCTAACCCTCTCTGTGATCTCTCACTTTAAATGGCCAGTGCAGCTGACTTCGCCATACAGGTGCTGCCGTCGGGCTGTATTTTTTTTATGGATCTGTCAGACGCTCCGATCATAACACAGTGATTTGAATGACATCACAGTTCAACAGCGCAAGAACCGCTACACAACAGGTAGCTTAATTGTCATGCAAATCAAATCATTGTTGTCTGCTCGTTCACCTGATGACAAAAACTGAAAAATACGGAAATGCAGAGGTTTTCCTTCTTCATGCCATTGCTGCTGATTTATTACTGCTCCGTGAAACGTATGATGTGATCAATCACCTGCTGCGCTGAAGCACGTCGATCCTGAAGCATCTCATTGTTATTAATGTAGTTACTATATGGCAGTTTATAGGTGCCTTATCGTATAAAGATAGATGTCCTTGTGTTCTTTGATACTTTCACACATATAGAACCTAGACCTGCTTTACAATCAGAGTGCTCAGTCCACAGAGAAATGCACATAGCCTGTATTCAGAAACTGAGCCTTAAAACCAGCCGTCAGAACTTCTGTAACTTTGTGATGTCACAACGAAGCACTCACTGTCTTAGCCATGCCCCAAACCCCGCCCACCTGGACCATCAAAACCTTGCAGGATTTGGTTTCTGAGTGTAAAAAAAAAAAAATCCCCTGATGTAGTGCTACTGCTCATTTTCCTAAAGCTTAATAAACCTAATATTACATTTCAGAAGTGTTTCCTAAGTGTTCTTTGTTTCAGGCTGGGTGGAGTGCCTCCACAAAAATGCTGATAAAACCTGAAATAAAAACAACTAAAATGTCAGTTTTAAAACACAGTACACAGTCAGCGATAATGGAGAGAAGGAGGGGACAGACAGGAGTTTTTAACCAGCTGAAATTCAACAGAGTAACCAGAAAGAAAGAGAAGAAGAAGCTAAAGAAATGTAGCTGTGTTCCTGTTGTTTAGGTGTAGCACTGTGATCTTTACAAAAACAAACTGAAAACTATCGTTTTCACAAGTGTTTTCAAAATTAGCCCAGCTCAGTGTGAATCACTTTCTCTCTTCCCTCAATCTCTCAAACTCATCCTCCATTCTTTTACTTGTCTCCTCCTCCCTCCATCAGTATTTCACACTTTCTCTGTCACCATCCCTGTTCGTCTACATCACTTTCACTCCTCACCACACACACACACCTCTTGTTACCTCCATCTGCCTCTGCACCTTCATCTCATGCCTCTTTGTTTCCGCCCCCTCCCCCTCCCTCCTTCAGTCGCTTGCTTTATTTTCCTCCATCACTCCTTCTCCTGACCCTCCTCCCCCTCCTCTGATACACCTCTCTGCATATTTTCCCACCAAACTCTACAATTACACTTAATGCCTCACAAAAAAGCAGCACAGTAATGACGACCAGGACCCAGCAACACACACATGTGGGATATCAGACTGGAATGAAAACAGGAAATCATGTGACACACACATACACATACACACACACACACACACACACACACACACACACACACACACACACACACACACACACACACACACACACACTTAACGGGATACGTTTACGCAGACAAATACACTTGGCAGAGTTATTCACAAGTGTACACACACACACACACACTGCACACACTGCACTCCTATACCTTGCCAGAACCTGTCACTGTGAGTCCGTGGTGAATTTATAAGGCAGGATGGATTGGAGCTGCAGTGCGGCCCAGACTGCAGGGGGAGTAGCAGACTTTAATCTCTCTCACCAGAGGACTAATTCAACACCAGCTGCTCTCCCTGCTCTCTCCTCTCGCCTCAGACGGGGAGGAAAGAAAGGAGTGAAAGTTAGACAATTCCAAAAATATCACGTCGAGTCTTTAAAGGGTTCCCACAGTGGCTCCACAGCGCTGCAACATTTCATGACTTTTCCACGACTAGCCCCCCCACCATCACACAGTCAGAGTTCATCCACACACATGAGAAACGTTTCTCCTTCCTGGTTTGTTAATGTTTTTCTAAAGGAGTGAACAGGCTGGTTTCTGCTGCAGGTGCAGGTGAAAAACAGATAATGTCACGACACATGACTCAAGTCAAATATGTTATGTTACATACCTGTGCCGAGACTCAGTTCCTGAAATGCCGCAAAAAACTGATTATATGCACACAGTTCCCTCATCCCGACAACACCTCTTGAAAATTCAGTATCTTTCCAGAAATATGTTGATCTGTATATATGGCTACTACTGCTGATAGTAATTATATTGACACTTTATGTATTTAACTGCTCTTATGTATTGGAAAAGTGCACACACAAGTTTATTGTCTGACATTATTACCATGAAAAGTGCCTGATAGTAAAGGTCAAGGGTCAAAAACTGCATTCAGATTATAAATAAACAATTTTTCTCTGCTAAACACTGCATATTTTACTACAGACTCACAACTAACTAACAATGTCAATAATCAGTAAAAGGTGCACACGGCATCAACAAAGAACTGCTTCCTTATCAAATCCCATGCGCCAGCTCTGGTAGTAATGGCAAAGTAATTTATAACTGGTCAGTGTCCAACGAGCAGATGGATGACGGATAAACTTGCTAATTAGAGCAGAGGTCCATAAACAAACAGGAACCTAATAGTAACAATAATTATAATTCAATCATTTGTATAGTCACCATCTGAAGAGTCTGCAAAGTGCTATAAAAAAGCAAAACACATACAGAAAACCAATTAGATCCTTCCTAATACTGGGTATTAGTGACCTAAACAATAAATATGAAATATTTCAGCCAACATTCTTTTTTAAAATTTTTTTTAACATAAACACATAACCGTAAACAAACACTTCTGATACAGATAAATTCAACTGTCTAAAAACTTTGATATTTTGGGATATGTACTGAGCTGGACATTTTACAGCTGGAAAGATAAATCACATCAGACATATGGTATCTTCTGCATTTTCTAATACAGGTTATCCTGACATGCTCTAATAGCTGCGGCTGTACACACTGTATGACCTGCCACAGCATTGGCAGGATGAGGCCTCCAAAAGTTAAAGAAGTTAGTTTGTCCGAAAAAAGTCAAATAAGCAATGCTAATATTGAGGTTTACTGAACAACAAGCTCAGCAAAGCTTTTGTGGATAATTAACAGCTAATAATATCCAAAGCGAGCAGAGCACCACCTATCACTTCAAACACTGAGGAGAGGCTTTCACAAAATATCTGACTTTGGAAATTTGGCAGGAGGAGAACAGAGGAAAAGAGAGGGAAACAAATGCAAAATAAAAGGCGAGAAGAAAGTGAGGTAGAAGAATAGAGAGATGAAAAGGGATCAGTGTAGAGAAACAGCAGAGAAAAGATCGAGCTGAGAGAGGGAGGAAAACAAAGTGAAAGAGAGCGAGCAGCACTCATGAGCACTGCTCACACCATGTAAGGCTTTATTCAGCAACAATGAAACAAGCCTTGAGAGCAATATCTCTGAGTGTCACATTCTCGCCGTCTCCATGGTTTTAGTATTTCCTGCTTGGCTGTAACTAACTGCTGTTGAGATGAAGGCAGATGCTTGCGTGGGCTGAGCTGTTTGCGGGGAATCGAGGATTAAAAGGGCATTGAGAAGCGGTGTAAACACAAGCCAATCAACCTCTGCTGTTGAATGCAGACTTGGTTCTGCTGCTGCTTATTAAATCTTGTGGCTCTTTTGCAGTTTGGTTTGTATGCTAAGGTGTGTCATGTTTTTCAAAGTGTCCTCGGATGTGCAAGGAGCTAATCCTGCAAACTTGCTTACCGGGGGGTATGTGGAGGTTTAAACGTAAGAGTTTTACAGAGAGCTTTTTTTTTGCAGGCTGTCTGGAAGTGAAAACCAATTTAAAAAGCAAAATGACACGAAGCCTCCAAAACATCTGTTTCTGTCTGCACTTCCTGTGGCTGCTGAAACTTCTGACACTATAAATGGGAAGAAGAGGAGGATGGATAGCAGGACACTGATTGATAATCAACATGAGGTCCAACTGTGCTTAATAAAACAGACGTGACGCTTCCTGCATGATCAAACCTGCTATGTATTAATCTACGAGTGGACATGCAGTGCAAATAAAACCTGTCTGCACTCACAGGCATGATGCAGTTCAGCTGACTCAGCTCCACACAGTCACACACAATCCCAGCAGTGCTAATGAGGGAGCTCATTACAACATTATTTCACTAATATCTCTGTCAACACACCTGTCTTCACAGAGCACAGACGTGGAAAAGATTTCTCAGATGTAGAGATCAAATAAATAACTGACTGAAAAGACTTGGCAACAACTTTGATAACTGATTATTCATTTAAGTAATTTTTTAAACAACATATGCCAAATAATCTCTTCTAACAGCTTCTCAAGGGGGGAGAAACATGAAAAAAAAAGCAAACAATAATAACCTATCGATTTTAATTTAAGTAACAAATTCTCTGTAAATAAACCAACAAATAACACATGACCAAAAAGGAGCAGGAGGAACGTAGTACTTATTTCCTGACCCCTCTCTAATGCTCTGTTTATAAACTTAGTGTTTATCACACATCCAAATATATTCATCTGGTAATAAATAACAAGAAATACAACAATAGAAATAGAGATATATTGCAATGCATTTTCATGATAGAACACATTTTAGAAGAAGGTACGAGTTTGTTTTTCCCTCCATTAATATTTAAATTAATGCACAAATTACTTTATAATGTCAATAAATATAGAGGTGAACATGTGGACCTGAGAGTTTAAGCAGTCTGAGGACAGAGATGACTTGAAATGATGCTGAAGCTCATCACTGTGTTTTATCAGAGAGAGATGGAGAGGGGGAGATCTCAGTTCAGATGTAGATAATGTGCGTGTGCGTGTTGTAGTTTGATTAGCCTTTAGGATGTGGTTATGTACACAGAGGAGAGAGGGCAGCAGAACATCTTGCTCTGCAGGCAAGTGGGCGTTCACTGAGGCTGAGAGGAGGGTGGAACTAATCTGATCAAAGAAGAGAGCAGGTAGATACACACAGACACACAACCTTATATTTACACACTGAGCACCGAATTACCAACAGTAAAGAATACAACCCCTACAAGCTGTGTGAAAACAGTGACATTGCAGATCAGGCTGTGAGCCATCGAAGAAAATCTTGCAATCTGTGTCAATCTCAGTTTTGGAGCATGTCAGATTGTGTGATGACGAATACCTGATGAGTCCTGGGGCAAAGATGTGAACTAGAAAAAAAAGCATGTCTGCACCGAACCTTCGTCAGCCAGTACATTCTGCATAATTTCATGGTGTATTCCAATAGGTTGTGTTTGTAAGTATGGGTCATAACAGCAATTAATAATGTTTCTGTCTGAATTCTGCAATTAAACAGTGCGATCTAGGACCATAGTTTTGGATTGACGGGCAAAAACTGTCACCCTTTTCTTTTCCTTTCTATGAGCTTGACTTTGTTGCTTTAAACCTCTGACTGGATTGAAGTTTCACTCTGATTTTTCACTTCACTAGTCATCACTTTCATCTGAGCTTTGACTCAGTAATATCATCTGAACATCTCTTGTCTTTGTATTGGATGCTGTGTAGCAGAGCTGTAAATGTAAAGGGTTGCCTCTTGTATCACTCTCACACCAAACAATAAACAGGAGAAAAGAGGTTGAACTAAACTTTCACACAGAAAGTTGACACAGTAAAGTGTTTTGTTACTTTACTGTTTAAAAAAAAAAATTAAAAATGAAGTGAAATTAATCTTGGAGTATCTGACTGAGCTGAGGTGATGGGGGTGCCTGTCATATGACTGGTACTGACAGGGATTTTCACAAACACGGCGCAGCTGCCTATGAAGAACTGACCCGCGGCAGAGAACTGCATTATTAAACGGAGTGGTGGTCTTTCAGGGAGTATATGGGGTTTATCCAGGTCTGTTGGATGTGAGAGCTGGAGATTACACAGACAAACCCCTCAGCATGACAAACTGAGCTGTGATCATGTTCAGCTGACTCCAGCTCTTCTACACAACAACACTGGCAGCAGAAAGCTTAGTCTATGTGTTTTTATCCCGGGGCATCTTACTGTCACGTTATTTAAAAAATGTCCTGTGTATGTGCTTTAGTTTGTGTAGGACTGTTGCACAATAACGCTCAGCCAACACAGTGAACATAAGTCTGCTTCTGTCCTGGTCTGGTTGCACTTGATAACAGTTGCATGGATAATTAGTCTCACCACCTGTTCTAATGTATCTCCTGAAACAGAGGAGCCAACACATGACCATATAAAGATGTACACACACAAACACACACACACACACACACACACACACACACACACACACACACACACACACACACACACACGGCTAACTCATTCCAATATTAATGTACCTTGTAAGATTTACTTACAGCCATGACAGAGATGAATAATGCTGAATGTGGACATTTAAGTACAAATTATTGGCTATCACTGATTATTGGCCTGAATGGCCCAAAAGCAGGAAAAAATCTGTGCAATTAAAGTGAATCACACTCTAACTTCCCTCAACTATTAGGTGCAAGGTACAGCTGGGTAAAAGTTTAACTTATCTCCCTGTCTGAAGCAGAGCTGTGAGGAGACAGCTTGTGTGGGTGCACTGGGAAGCTCCCATTTAGGAATGTGTGGACCTGAAAGAGGGCACTGCTGAGAAAGAGCAAACATGCTCAGCAAAGACTCGCAGGAAGAACAGATAATAAGAAGATCAGTCTTAAAGGACCAGTCTGAAGTCGGGGAATGGCTGACCTACATTTACTTTTGCACAGATCCTGGCTGGAATGAAAACCTACACACTGACACTGATATGATCGTGTTTCTGTGGTGGCATCTCACCTCCATTCCAGGAGCCGTTGTGGGGTAATACTGTCGTGGCGGCGTCGTGGCTGTCCTGCGGCGTGGTCCCATCAGCGTCGGCGACCTCAGGCTCCTGCAGGCTGTCCTCCTCCACAATGTGTAGCTTGTCCTCATCGTCAGAGTCTGAACTGGCCTCCAAGCCATTGTTGAAGTTTGTCACTGCAGTGAAGAGAAAAAGAAATGGGAGTTGATCTAATGTGTACCAAGATTTTAGCAAGTACAACTTTTAGCACATGTGTTCAGAGACCCAGGGCTGAGGAGCTCCCTGCTGCTGTAATTTACACCTGGGAGGCAGAGAAGAGGGCTTTAAATGGAATTGCTGATTGCCAAAAATGACATCAGAGTGACCAGCATCTGTCTACATGGAAGGAAAAGGGTTTGCAATGTCCCTCTGTAGGAGGGAGTCCTCACTGTTCTCTCTCACTGTTCTTTCTAGTGTAGACAGCACCTCTGGAAAGAGAAGCCTTAACCCTAAACCCTAAACTGCACAACAGTGTAGAATCATACTTTATTGACAGGTTATGTTGCTAGTTTGTGTGAGTTTCAATTTAAAAAAAAAAAAAAAAAAAAGGTATGTGTGATCTTCCTCTCCAAACTGAAGCCAAGTGGAAAAATATGTTGAGGAAATTCTATTGCTAAAATACAACACAGGTCATGCAAACCTTAAATCATCTACTCCAAAATTATTGTAAAAATGGGTGAAATATGGCAGACATAATGTTCCTGTCAGTTTATGGTAATTTCCTCAAGATGGAGCACAGGTGGCCCCGGCACCTGTGCTCCAAGCATATACATATCACTGCTAACCAACAGGACGAGGACTATGGGCCAGTGAAAAATACAGTGTACCTGCTAATGTTGGATCTCTTGTATTTTCATAGTGAAGTTAAATCAATATAACTAGTAAGGAAGAGAAAGGAAACTGCAATTCTTCCAAAAAACGAAGGATAAAAACATAAAATGACAGCTGAAAGCTGATAGTTCTAGTTCAAACGAGCTTTTCAGCTTTTCAGAGGAGAGAAATGTTGTGTAGTAAACTCACAGAAAACGTTCCTCCAGTGTAATATTTCAATATGAAATTGCATGTTCTCTCATCCTGACAACTCTCAAAACTCAATTAACTACCAAACTGATGTTAACTCCATCCAGCTTCCGTGTGCCTCCCAATCCAGATCCACTGCTATCATCACTGCTCCAAAACTGTGCAGAGGATAGTCTTCCTCACATCACCTCAATCAGTCTCTGACTTGAGGTACACACAATTTTCCCTCTCTTCATTTTGAACAGAGAAGACATAAAAAAGGAGAAACCACAGCCACGGGGAAAAATAATCACCTGTTTATCAGCCTGGGAGAGCAAATCTATTTTACACTGTGCTGCAGTCACTGAGTTTGTCTGTGGGGTACTGCTGCTTAATGGAGGCTCAGGGTGAAATATGGATCAACTGGACTGGTGTGAATGAACTTGAGGGCGAGTGTTTGTGTTTGTGTGTGTGTGTGTGTTTAGCAGAAAAGTTGTAGGTGTTGCAGACGTGAGGGTGTATGGGGATTTAAGTGATGATGAGTGCTATGATGTAGGTAGTATAATTGCCTTTTCACTGTCAGCATGTGTGTTCTTATGACTGTGTGTGAGCATAAATGTGTATATGTATGTGAGTGAAAAAAAGTGTGTGTGTGTGTGTGTATGCTCTCTGCAGGGAAGCTGTACGTCTTGGTGAAGATGCTGAAGATGCCTAATGAGGAGGAAAGCCCTGGCCAATTGTTCATAGGTGACAGGTGTGCACACACGCACACACGCACACACACACACACACAGGTCTCAAACCACAGAACAAGCTCGGCATGTGTGTAGTTCTGCACCTCTGCATGAAATGGGAAGCTATTTCAGGTAGCGCTGTTAACCACTGACACACCCTTGCATGCATACGCTGCAGACCAGATGACGCACACCTTCTGCACCTTCTGTAACCCACCTACATCTGTGACACACCCTGCGCACAAACTGCTTCTACAAACACACACACACACACACACACACACACGCTTAGAGGAAAGGTGGTGCTATCTGCAGACGACTTTGTCACTGCTCCAGACAGATGAGTGGAGCTCAGAATGCAAAAATGTGTGTGTATGTTTGTGTGTGTGTCTGTGTGTGAGTGTGCATGTGGGTGGGGAGGGTGGGGGTTGGATCGATGCACGTCTGGATCGATGTAAGAGGCTGGGCGAGTCATGGAGTGGAGCAAAAGAGAGGAGTATGCGGTTTATACATGCAGCAGTTCCAGTTTGTCGTTTCATTTTGTGTCAGATGAATAAAAATGTGATTTACAGCTTTTACTGGTTGATGTTTTCAATCCTTGGATGTGTGTGTGTGTGTGTGTGTGTTAGAGACCACGGCTCATTTTCCAGCTCAGTACAGCAATATTTCCACAAAATCATATCCTACATGTGTCTACTGTGAAAGAATTGTTGTTTATCTTAGTTAACTGATGCTGGAACTAATGATTATCTTTAATTATTAATTGATAAATGTCCATCCGACCTTGTTTTGTCCAACCTGGTGTCTAAAATCCAAAGATTTTCAGTAGAAGACAAGAAATCCAGCAAATATTCACATTTATTTACTTAGACAATCAATTGGCAACTATTTTGATAATGAAATTATTGTTTGTCAATCAACTTTTCAATCAACTCTGCAGTCAACCAAAATAAAAACAAGGATAAGCGCTAAAAAGTGCTGTTTCCCCTGCGCAACAAGTTCAATTTGTTTTGCAAATGATCAGTTACAGATGATCATGCAGAGATTGATAGCCCCTGTTCACATGAACGTCATCTAGGGTGTGTAACATCTACCCTCTGGGCCTTGACTGTCCTGAGAGACAGAAGTTTTACATTCTCGTGTGTCTGTTAGAGTTATACATTATATTCACTTGACGTAAACTGAGCATCAATATTTATTTATTTAACAGGTTGTATACTGTGTGACCAAAAAGCTAAATTGTAACCTAAATGAACCTCTGTGGTTCGGCCACATGCAGATGCAGTGAAGTTAATATCTATATGCCAGGCGGTCGGCCCGAACACACCCCTAGTGCAGGCGGCCAGTTCTTGAAAATCAACAAACTGTGGCTCCCTTCATTCAGACAAAATAACCAGACAGGCTTGAGGCGAGTTCCAATAATAGAAAGGTCTATACTTTCAGATAAACGGCTTGTGTCTGTTCTACACACCAGAGGCCGCCTGTTGCAAACTGGTGAGTTATTCTTAACAGTGCTGGCTGGAGGGAACGGCAATCAACTGAGCTCCAGATAACACAGAATACTGGAGAAGGCTGTAAGTAAAAGCTTAGGAGCCATACTCACATAGTCTGTGTTCATTCCATCACTTAATTTGAAGCTTTTTGGAGATTGTCAATGTGCTGTATCTGGAGTATGGAGACTGATTTGAATATCTTTCTGTTTTTCCAGAAATCTTTGCAATAACCCTCAAGATGGTGCAGAGAACAAAGTCTCTGCTCCCTGTAAAATAGCACAGATAAACTCATCTTCATGTCTACAATGTTATGATGAGTCTCTTCAGTCAGATAGTATTCTCATTAAAAAAGAATCACTGAGGCTGATGGGAGTGACATTTCATTTTCTTGTTGTTTTGTGAAATTGGTATAAGCTTGGTGCTTAAAATGTGCATCAGGCAGATGAATAGATCTTGTCAATGTTCATTTAAAATGCACTCAGCAAGATTTTCAAGTACACATACAACCATCTTACAAGCCTAAAAACACAAACTGTGTAAAACAGTGAACCAGCGCTCTGTCCTGAGAAACCTGAACTCAGCAACATTAGATCTGTCTCCTCTCTTGTTTTGTTTGGATTCAATTACAGACTGATCAGGTTAGAAGACATGAGCACGCTGTGTGTGGTTTAATGACATTAGATTCAGGATTTCTGGGTATTATAGATGGTTACGTCTCAGCAGCACAGCTTTTAGAAACAAACGTGGCCTACTGTGACTCAAATATCACAGTTTTTCTGAATAATTTACATCTCAAGTCCAAAAAATGTTCTGAAGGAATCTTAAAGATAAACAGGATGAGAGCAGCACATCCTGACTACAAATAATCCAGAAAATCAGAATTTCTGCTATACTGTGCTTTCGCTTCCCGGTCAGACTGTAGTTACCATGACAACAGACAGGGGGCAGAAGTTAGCAGGGTAGAAAAGACAATGACTGCGTCCCAATATGTGTGATGCAAACATAACTACATACAGACACAAGTCATTCACTTTGTGTGTATGTATGTGTGTGTGTGTGTGTGTGTGTGTGTGTGTGTGTTTGTGTGTGTGTGTGTGTGTGTTTGTGTGTGTGTGTGTGTGTGTGTGTGTGTGTGTGTATTAAGTCAGATAGTCATTGTGTTGGAAAGAGAGAGACCTGTCCACATCATCATGAAATGCGTCAAGTGAACTGTTAATCCTCCATCTGGAGGTCTGTAAAGAGGAGGCCAGCGAAGAGAGAGGAAGAGGGAAGTCTAGACGATAGCATTCCTCCCTTCCTGTCATCCATCTCTCTGATTAAGAAGCTGTTTCATAACAGGGCCCTTCATTATTACTCTGAACTAATGTTTCTTTACTGATAGGATTTCTGCCACTTCACATCTGAATTCTGCCATAAAATATCACTTGCTGACACTAAACTCAAAGCAGGCTTGGCCCAGCATTTCAAACCACTGATAAGACAACAAAGATAAATGTTATGTATATTGCACTTCTCAAAACTGAAGTAGCTCAGAAAAGAGGCGATACAAGGTGTAATGAAAACATAACTGAGGAGTGCAAACTAATTTAAAGCCTGAACTTCTAAACCACCTTGTATTCACTTCATTTTTGAGTGAATTATGATTACAAATATGTTAACTTCAGGAGTAGATGGAGTTACCTCATTCATTTTCAGACATAACTGATACCAAGAAACATCTGGAGTACATATGGGAAAATATTTTGATGTACGATGTTGTATATCGTATATTATTGTATTTTATGTTTCAGGTTTGAGAGATGCTGCCACTAAAGAGCAGTTCAAAGTTTTATTTGTCACAGGCCAATGTATAATGTACAATAAGCAAAGCCGTGAACAGAGGGTCAGACTCTGCACCAGAGCAGACGAAAAAATAAACTATTTTCCCGGTATGATGAAAAAATATTGCATATAATATTGCATAAGCCTACTTTGTTTACATTAAGACTAGGGTTAAGAAAAATCATATTGCAGTTATTTTGGCAGATATTGTGACAGGCAATTTCAGTTGGAATGGTCGTTTCTGTATTTCATTTCACTGAAAGAAATGATAGTGATGTGATTTTTGTTGGACCAAACAAACATGTTCCTTTACGCCTGGAAATTATGGTTTGAAGGCTGGGGCATCTCTGTAGCACCACAACTAGATGGTGCTAAGAATATACAACAATGTGACACATTTTGCCTTTACCAAAAAAACTGCAGCTCCTGCGATTTGGACAATGCACTTTGCCATATTGCGATTTTATTTATATTTCAATTAATTACGCAGCCCCAATTAAGCCCGTTACGAACACAAAACCCCCACGTAAGAAAACTCTGTGCTTTAATTGTAAGGTGCACTGCCAACAGCTCTCTTCTTGCAGGGTGAAGTTTTCCTTCAATTAAAACAAAGGAAACGGTACAGAGAGGGTGAGAGCAATAAGTCAGAGGATGGAATTCATAATATCCTGTCTGCCTCATCTGACTTAATTTGATCCAACCTTCATTTAATAAGGTAGTCTTACTGAAATAAAAAATAAATTGCAATAAGACCATAACGAGGAAGCAGCATCACTGATAAGCAACAGTCACCTCAATAAACACGGTCAAAAAATAAAACATAAAACTAAAAACAAATCTAAGTATGCTGAGCAGAGAAAACGTCTAAACATCCTTCTGTAAATGAGCATTCCCTGTTCATGCTTCGCTGCTGCAAATATCCTGCACTGAACTGCTCATATGGTTTCTTCCTTTTAACTTCGAATAACTGAAAGAGGAGAAAATAAATAGATTCTATAAACAGTTACAGCATAGAGCAGCAGCCGTTCACTGAGCAAGCAACAAAGCATCTGACTTCTGCAGTGCTGGCATCAGTGAGCCAGACCCACTTCAGGACACAGGACCCTGCAGGAGAAATCATGTGTGTCTGACAAACCACAACACAACCCTGACTGGGCCACATGGCCTGGTATCTGGGTCAAAGGTCAGCTGATCTGCAGTGTGGGGAGAGGGGGAGGGAGAGTGAGGATGGGCAGGCTAAAAATAGCATATCAGTCTGTATCAGTCTGCAGATACAATACATCAGGATTATATTGACCTTAATGACATCCCTAAGAGTCTACAGGCTCTGTCAGATGCTAACATGCTCACAATGACACTGCTAATATGCTGCTAGTGAGCAGGTATAATGCTAACGAGGTTCACCTTCAGCAGGTTAGCATTAGATAAGTGGCATGAAACACAAAGCACAGCTGAGGGTGATGGGAATGCCATTAGCTTTAGACACATTATATTTTCTGACCTCATGATGGTGCTAAATGAAAAGTTGAGGGATCATTCACTACAATGCAATACATCAAGAGGCTAAAAGCCACAAATGCAAACCTCATGGTGGCACTAGAAAAAAAGGTCAGAGGTCAGTAGGATTCATCATCAGGAAATATGAATATCTGTAGAAAAGTTCATGCAAAATCATCCAGAAGTTAAGTCCAGACCATAGTGGTGAATTCACAACAACTGACATCACCATCTCCAGAGCCTCCTCTCCAGTATGACTACAAACATCAATCAACTTGGCCTGGCATCTTTTTAAACTGATCGGTGCGAGAAAACCAATAAATAGTGACCAACTCATCACAATCAATCATTAACTAAAGACTTGATGATTTCCTCCGACAGCTGAACAAACACTCATTGTACTGTGCATGAATGAAAACGAGTCAACTCTTTTATTTATGATCCGTTATTGAAAAGTCCTAAAGAAAGACGTGTGAACAAAACATGAGACTGTATGACATGACCGCAGCGAGTTTGCCTGCAATGTGTGTGTGCGCGTGTGTGTGTGTGTGTGTGTGTGTGTGTGTGTGTGTGTGTGTGTGTATTGACCTAGTGCAGCTGTGCAGGATGGGACCTCTGCCAAGCCTCTAACAGACAATTACCCCACTGTGTGTGTGTGTGTGTGTCAGACCAAACAGAGGAGTGTACATCACTAAAGCTGTCTGTCTGCTACTAGATGTGACCAGACTTTAACATGCTGAGCAGCTGCACAGTCAGCCCCCTTAAAGGGACAGTCACACATTTTCTTGTCCTTCCAATTAGATAGCCAGCTTATGTTGTCCTCTTAAAGATGACATGCCCAGATTTTATGAAATGTATTTACTAAGACTTCAAATAATTTAATTATTAATTAATCTAATTTATTCTTTTTCAATTATAACATTTGAATATAGAAAAAATACCTGCCACTATCAGATGTTTGACATTTTTTCCTTGATACTTATCAATTGGCCAATCAATCCATTAACATTTACTTGACACTTTCTCTAAACAACTGAGATCACAGTTGAGTTAAAAAGTCTCTGAAGCCTATGGTATTGTTAGAGCTTAAATTTAGAGCTGCAACAATTAATCGATTTAATTCATTAGTCGTTAGAAACAAAAGTAACGGTTGCTGGTTCCAGCTTCTAAAGTGTCAGGATTTGCTTAGACAAAACAATTGACAAGAGAAAATAATAGGAAAATGGCAAACAAAACTAAGTTTGAAGTGATGATTTCTCCAGCATATTTGAACCGTTTTAGCTATAGCACAGAAACAGTATTCTTGTTTTGTTTTATCTACTATCAAATGCAAAATGCAGCACAGACACCAAAATATTCTAAAACTCTGCTCTGTGATGGTTTTGTTTGTTTATGTTATTTATCTGAGCTGACATGCTACACACTTTTGAGTGTCTTCCAGGTTAAAAAAAAGAGGCTACAACAGAGTAAAAGCAGCCTCATTACAGGACTGGAAGATGTTAACTGTGAAGCACTGAGTCATATTCTTGAGGTGTCTGTTAAAAGTCACCATCATGAGGTAAGACTGAGGCTGCGTCATCCTCACAGACAGGAGAGGAGGGGTGTGGTTGCTTATTTCCCTGGCACACCACACCGTGTTTCCATCCCCACCTTGCTTTAATACAACCACCAACAACCTCTGGATAAGCACACACACTGCAGAGCTATAAATGCTCCAGCTCCACACACACACACACACACACACACACACACACACACACACACACACACACACACACGCAGGAAAGCCCCTCTGGTTGCAGCCAGAAATGTAAGCCAAAGACCAGGGACCCCCCCCACCCCCCTCATTCTCCCAAAGAGACAGAGCATCTGCCACGTGTATCTTCATATATATATGTGTGTGTGTGTGTGTGTGTGTGTGTGTGTGAGGTGTGTGTGAAGCATGAGAGGGAGACAGACAACCTTTATATGAATGTGTGTGATTAATAACTGTTCAGAGAATCTTTATAATTCACCCTGGAAAGACACTGAAGTCCAACATGTCTCAGGACTCTGTGTGTGTGTGTGTGTGTGTGTGTGTGTGTGTGTGTGTGTGTGTGTGTGTGTCCAGAGTAATCAGGATTCTCCAGCTGCTTCCTGCTCGGCCCAGGTGCTCAATCAGACCCCATCAGACCTCTCTCTCTCTCTCTTTTTTTCAGCAGAGAACAGTAAGAATGCCCGCCCCCTGTACAAGGCCTGAAACCTACACTGAGAGAGATGACTAGGACTTTTAATAGGACATAGGAGGGGCTAGTACTTTAGTGTTTCCCATATATTGATTTATTTGTGGCAGCTCACCAAAATATTGACATTGACCGCCACATATTGATTTTCTTTTCTTTTTTTACCGTCTGAAATAGATAAAATCTTACTTCATGGTAGAGCTGTGCTAAGGGCACTGACTTGTCTCTTTACCGGCCCTCTCTGTATCATTCAGGGTGTGCAGAGCATGCTGCATGCATTGCCTCACTGGCCAATCATAATATGTAGGCTATATTAAATAGAGACAAGCTAGCTATTTCCCCCTGCTTCCAGTCTGTATGCTAAGCTAATCTCCTCTTGGCTCTAGCTTCATGTTTGGTATCGATTTAGCAGTCGATGAGTCGATGCGAGGAGACCCCACGTTGACTCGCATTGTGAGTCACCACACTGTACTTTTTTTTAGCTGCCTCACAGTACACAGAGCAACAGAGTGGCAGGCTTGAAACTTAACAAACTGAGTCTCATCTTTAAAATGAAAAAGCCACAAAACATACAGTCAGCAGTGCGGCGGGACGGGTTCTGCACAGTGCAGAGGATTTCCTAACTGAGCCGTGACCGAGACGACAACTTCAACTTTCTCTGACTGTGTGGAAATCTGATGTTTTCACACCCCAGACGATGAACAAAGACATTAAAATATGAAACATAGGTCACATACAGGAGTGTGGTGTGGGGCGGCTGAGCTGAACTGTCACTACATTTCTCCAATTTGTAGATAAGGTGTAATGAAGAGAATAGATCAGTAATAATGTGGAATGCTTATAAAAACAAAAAATATGAAAAAAACATGAACCAACAAACCAGAAGCACCTGATCAATTAATATACTAAAGATGGCAGCCAACACTTTCAATTTTTTCATGTCCTTTCCTCTTTGTGTCGTCTGTTTTATACCTGATCATATAAGACAAATAAACAGTTGCATGAAAAACAGCAACATATTCTTGGTATTCCATGTATCATTTAGCTTCGGCAGGAGACCAAAGGAGTTCATTTAACAGACTGACGACCTGCTTTGCCCTCTTCGAGTGAGTCTGTGTGAGGGAATCATCATGAATCTAGGTTAGTCCCACTGAGATTACAGATCCTCTTTTACAAGGTAGACCTTTTAGCACACACCGACCGCCATGAGAGTCAAGTGTCAGCGATTGATCTTAAAAGTTTCATTTCGCTCTGGAGGGACAGGGGAGAAAAACTACCTGAAATTCACATTGCAGTGTCAGAGCAAAGGTCTAAAGGGTTCAGTATCACTTAATTTTGTATCAAGTAAATGTGGGTGGTGCAGTCACACACTGAAAAATTTCAAAATAAGATTCTCATAGTTATGTGAGGGGAGATCTTAAAAACAGGAACTGTTTACTCTTTTTTATGATTTAGGTATCTACTTTGGCTGCATCAATGCCACACTTTATCAACAGCTAAAACAGTTATTGACATACAGCGAGTGTATCAGTGAATCTATATTAATGAACTAAAAGCAGGTTATAGATAGCAATCTGCGTGGGGTGTCCCTGTGCCCGCCAAACACACTGCTGATTACAAGCATCTTCATCAGAGGTAACATCACTGTTGTTTCAGATCAGAAAAGTTTCAGCTAATCACTGAGATCCATCAACACCTGAGCATAGAGCTGCTGGCCAGTAAGTCAGGGGAATGGAGATGATATATCATGTCAAGAACCAGGAGATTCTGTTAGTGCTCAATTGCTCGGCCCACTGCACCAGTTTCTGCCATCAAACTAGAGGATGTAGTTTAAAAAGCATGCAATATTTGGAAAAGCAGTGACTTTAAACTCAACCACTCAAACAAAATCAAAATTTCATGTCTACATTAAACATACAAGAGCCAGAGAGAAACATAGAGGGATATATCAAGGTCCCTTTAAGATGACTCATAACTTTAATAGTCACTATATTATGCTTTGTTGTCATGCCAGCCATCATTTTCTCAGAGTGCATTTGAATGTTTCCTAATGGTGGATATCACATTCAAAAATGAAACTACTTTGTCACCAGCTGCCCGTAAAAACAGGGTACAGGCCTAAAGTGACTCTTACATCATTTGCAAACTTCCCAGATGTTATTAGGGGACTTACAGGTGATAGGTGGTACAACGCTGTGGCTGATGTCATTTTCCCAAAACTGCTGTTTACTGTAAGTGTCGCTGACTGGGCTGTGACTCACAAGACGACGCTACACCTGAGAAACTACTGACATCATTGCTAAAGTCTGTGTGTGCAAAGTGTTAAAAGGGTGAAGTGTGACTGATATGAGCTGTGTTAATACAATTTCCTGGGGTGCTTTAACTACAACAGGACACACTCTGTTTAATCCCACTTGATTCATTTATGGGTGAATCAGTTATTTGTCCAAGGTGACATATTCAGATGTGTCGCCAAAACCTAAATATACTCACTTTATAATAGTATGTGACAGAGAAAAGCAGCTGCCAGAGAATGTTGATTTCATTTCAGATCTAATGTGTATTTCACTAGAAGGGTCAGAGGTCAGAGAGGAAAGGATTTGAGGATTTGCTAAAGGCCACTCTGACAATATAATAATGATTCCTATACTGGATAATTATTAGTCTCTCTATTGGAGTTTCATCTTTAACTTGATGCAAGTACGCTGAGCCCACTGCATCAGTGTCATAAACATGTGCTATAATTAAAAGATGTCCATCTTGAAACTGATAATATGCATCAGGTTAGTGATGTATACACTTGTACATTCTGTATTTGTGTGTGTGTGTGTGTGTGTGTGTAATGATTCATGCTCTACGGGGGGTGGCAGCACACAGGGGTATTACATAACACTCTCAGCTCTGATCTCAGCCCTGTTACAGCTGCCTAGAAAAACCACAGCACCTCTGCAGTCAAATCAGACGTCTAATCAAATAAAGTTCATCAGTGACTCATATAAACACTAATGGGTGAGGAGGTATGCACAGAGGCTGCTTGAGGGCAAGCGCTTTATATAAAAATCCTCCTGTCTCATTAGTCTCTTTAAAGTGTGGCTTTTAGTTGAAGAGGTACAGTAACTCTAGAGATATCAAAAATCTAATTCTGATATCAGATCTTTTCTTTTCTCTGTTAAAGTCAAACAAACCATAAAGAAATAAATCCAAATTGTCTTCTAAACAGCAGTGAGCGAGAGCTATGTTTATCAAAAGCTGGCCTCACCAACATTAAATCATTTCCTATTTTGCCCTTTTCATAGAAAGCTTCACAGATCAGCCAGAATAGGGAACACTAATGATGCAACTTTGATTGAAATGTATACAGCCTCAGATGAACCACTGTAGATTATAAACCGAATGATAAGAATTTTGAGACCGATACTGATATTTAGGAGTACATCCGATATCATTATATTCGCATAACAGCAATTATTTTTATCATGAACAAACAAGCAATATTGATATTGATCCCCTTTTTTAAATTGTGACCAAGACACACATCAAATGGGACATATTACAATTGATAAATCAACTTGTTGGTGCGCTCTGGTGGACACACTATGTAATAGAGACACTGATTCTCAAACCTAGTTTTGCAATTCCCTGCTACAAGGTCTTGTCACTTATTCACCTATACAGATATATCTGCAATAAGCTATTGTCACCTGATACATCTGAGCAATTCATCAGTCTAGATCTACTGCAGATATTGAAGTCAGGAAATGCAAAGCTCCACGAATCATTATCAGCCACTTAACAAACAAAAAAGACCATCAGTATTACAATGTAAGAAGTCATAGTACAGCACTGCTTCACTCTGATAGGTGCTCTGTGGTAAACCAGGTGGGCAAACATTATAAAAGGACAAATCTGCCACCCTAATGTAAAGTATCAGGCGGCTGAAAACAGGTAAAACGTTTTATGTTATAGGTATGGAAGTTGTTAGATAACAACAATAAACAAAATTTTTTTTCTGTTCACGTGAAGTTCTCAGTTTCTATATAACCTCAGAGTCAAGTCAGAATGAAACCAGTTCATATTCTCTGTTCAACACATTTCTAGAGCACTGTTACTTCTCGTATGAATGTTGCAATGTTCAAGGTAACAGGAATCCACCCTAACCGACGTGACAGTGAGTGACTGCAGATGTCAGAGAGCAAAAGCAATGTTTAATATTTCTCAAATCTGACTCTTTCTGTTTGAACATACTAAAACTACAAACTAAGTCCATTAAGCCCATTTTGTTTTGGGTAAAGCAGACAGGATGCTGTCCTATTTAAACCTGCCCTGTATTGAAGTGAAAGTGGCCACATTGCTCAAAGCAGCCATGCATTTAATCGTGAAAATACTAATGTTGAAAATCCATATGTAAAGGCACAATCTGTGACCTAAATGTAAAGAGGCGGGAAGCTCTGCCACCACATTTCAAAACACAGGATTGGAACCTGGTATCACATACACACATTGATTGACAGGTTTCTACTAAAGCTTGTTGTTAAGCTTAAATAATCTTCATGGGTCAGGTCAAACTGTTCAATTATGAAAATATATCTGTTTATTCAAACAAACATTACTGACAGAGCTTTAATTATTTAATGTTTTCAACTGAAAAGTCTAAAGTTATTGAAGCTGCCAGTTCCAGGGCATTTCTCTGCGTGCAACCTGCACTCTGACCTCTGACCTCACAAGGGGCGACGCAAGACAAAAGAAACGGAGCTTTTGTGAATAGAGTTCCACGGTGAAAGGCAGAGTTGGTTTTGCAGTTTCTCCAAGTCCCACTGAGCCTGTGTTCGTAAAAAGTGATCCAACAGCTACATGCATCTTTGACATTCACCTGTCACACTGACTTACCGCTGCCTGCCTGACAAAATGCATACACACACACACAAACAGTGCATGGAGTATACGTGTGTGTGTGTGTGTATGTGACAAATGTACGTTCAGCAGGATTTAACTCTCTCTGACAACAACTGGGTCACATGCTAACTCCGTGCTATTAGGAATTTACTCCCACACATACAATATATACAGACGCAAAGTATAAACACAGCTTTGACCTACATATCAACACATCACAGCCGAACCTCGTCATGTATAACACAACCTGTCACATCTCTCTCTTCACACACACACACACACACACATCTGGCTCAGTGACATGTAGTGTATATTCTCCCTCTGTCGGTCTAACCAGAGCACACTTACAGTAAGCAGACCTCCACATACAGGAAATGACATATGGGGAAGTGGGGGGGTAAAAATGGTGAGTGGTCACTTCCTGTTTACGTTAATACCTTCCCTCCTCCTACCTTCACCTCTCAACCCTGTCCTCCGCTCTCAGCTCTACTCTGGGTTAAAAACAGATCAGCCTCCACTGCAAACATCAGTGATTAAGGGACGCAAAAAGCTTTTTTCTCACTTTTATTTTTTTGTAATTCTTACACTACAATGACTTAATCTGCCTACTCTGTAGATTACACTTAAAAGTGGTGTGTCACAAGACAGATGTTAAAAGCCTGACATATTATACCTACAGCTGTCATGGTTGATGGTGATAAAAGGGAAACTGGGGAACTTGGATGCATGTTACAACGTGAATAAATAAAGTTACATTTAACTGCAGACAACACAACAAATAACACAACACCTAAAGAACAAGTTGCTCCTTCTTTGATTTAAAAATTAGGAAGGCACCAGTCAAACTTTTCCTTTATGGATACTGAGTACTGATCTAATACCAGTACTCTCTTTCTCATATTTAAAATCTGTGATATACAGAGGTAAAGATAGGTAAGGTAAGGTAAAAATGTGGAGGCACTAAAACCTGAGCTGATCATGACTAAATTAATGCAACTGATTGTGGAAACACTGAATTTTATCATAACAATGACAAAGAGATTCCATTTAATGTGGATCAGTCCCTTCATGGCCAATAACCAATTTGCTAAATGAGGTCTGTGTCAGCTCAAACACAAATCCACCACATTGCATTGGTTCATGTCCAAAACATGAGCAAACATCTCACTTGATATTAGCTTTCCAATGCAGTGGAGAATTTCCTCAAACCTTGTCAAAATGTGATTGGCAGTTGCAGAGCTACGCATCAACAAACAAAACAACAATCAGAGGAGAACAAAATGACTCACAAAGCAAACGTTTGATCAAGCGCAAAACAACATGGAATACTTTTATGTCACAGGCCAAAACTCCTAAAAAACACACTTGACATTTTAAGTTTTCAAGTTTTTCTAAAGGAAAAGACTGGTTTTGAAAAAAAGTGTTTTTATTTGTCACACTAAGGTACTGAAAAAATTATGCTAGTATCTTTTTTTTTTAATACAGATTAATAATATTATTATAATAATTAATAAATAACCAGTGTCGGTAGTATGACACTTGACATGACAAAGTATGAGAGAGAGAAACACCGACAGAGTCACAGAGCCGTGGCTGTAGGTCTGTAACTGTTCTCTGGCCTAATGGACCGATTTCTTCCTCATTTGTCACCTGCTCGCTGCTGATTCACATCTAGGAAACGAGAAGAGCATCAGTACTATCAGCGGGCCACTGGTGGAAACTCCCTGCTGGTCCAGGTCTTTGTAAATGCATGGGAGGAAAAACAGAAGTACTCACTTCAAGACAACGAGTACCTAACACCCTGCAGCCTGTCAGTAAAAGTGTGTGTGTCTGTGTGTGTGAGAGGTGTGTGAGGGATGAGGCAGGCAGGCTGTCAATCACATAACCTGCACTGTCATACTCACTCATAACCTCCCTCCCACTCACATATATATGCACACTCACTCTCTCTTCCTACTTACACACACTCAAGCTCACTACAACACATACTCGTCTTCACTCATACAACCTCTCTGGCAGGGCGTTTCCCATCTTCCCTCATCACAGCAGCTACACAGGAGAGCTCATGCTCTAGCTTAAATTTAATTTAATACTACAGTACATGCATTAATCTGCCGCATCAGGAGGCAAACACACACACATGCACTAATCTCCTCTGCCAAAAAGGCCATCCATACCAGCTCCACTCCTGGATTAAAGGCTTTTATACAGTAATCTATCAGGCATTTATTGTGTACAGTTACTGTTTGTACACTGAACTCACTGGGTTTTATCTCCTGTGTGTCAATTAAGTCAGTGATCAGAGTGGAGCTGCAGACAAACACTGACAAGGTCAAAGTTAATGAGATGGCTGCAGACAACATCACATCTTCCAAATTACATCTATATTCTTTTACAAATTTTAGAGCAGAAGCCTGACATGTTCATTGTCTTTGTTTTTATTTATGATCATTTAGTCTAGAAAGTGTCACAAATTAGCAAAGAAAACAGAACAAAACCCTGAGATATTCAGTTAAAAATGATATGAAATACAGGAAATTAGCTTTTCTAAAATTCTAATGAATTTCCCTTGGATACAGTGAAAATAGAAAAAAGGCTTCCTGTTTGCTGGAAGATCCCTCATATGGTTTTTCAAAAACATTGTTTATGAAACAAGAGGCTGCTCAAAAAAAAAAAAAAAAAAAAAAATTGTGACAAAGGCATAAAATGCTTAAATTTGGTGTGAAGTGGTGGAAAATGTGTTGTCAGCTTGTCTTGTTTTGACAGACAAACAGTTCAAGATACTCAGGTTACATATATGACATCATATCATATAGGACAAAGAAACACATACAACACAACACCACTTAACAAAAAAAAGTGGAGGATTTACACTTTTAAACTGTTTTAGTTGGGAATTTTTCCTGATTTAACACAGAAGACTCAGCATGAACATAGCTCTAATGACACTGAGACACTGAGTCAGTACATGTACATCACTGTGGACCACTCCCACCACTGATGCTGTATTTAAGTCCCAGGACACCTTCAAAATACTATTTAGGACAAACACAGTAGCTGATGGGCTCTGTGCTGGTGTAACATCAGTCACCCAGGAGTAAGAGGCTAGCAGGCTAATCACAGTGATGTAGTCTGCCTGCCTGTCTGACCTGCTTCCCTGCAGTTTGACAAACAGCCTGGGGAACAAGAGGCTGGATTTTGGTGAAATATCTCTTTAATAGCCTTCTGAGTCTGAAAGCTTAGATGGAGGACAGGTTTGAGGGCAGGACCTGAAGTCAGGCAGAAAATAGCTCAAGGAGATTCGTGCATGTGTGTGTGTGTGTGTGTGTGTGTGTGTGTGCGTGTGTGCGTGTGCGTGTGCGTGTGCGTGTGTGTGTGCGCGTGCTGTCTCAAGGCTGCCTCGCCAAGAATAAGCGATTAACCGGAGCTGGACTGACCCCGTTTTCTTCTAGTCTCTGAAGCAGACCCGTGGGGATAAAAGACTCGGGAGGTTACATAAGCTCTAGTCCCAGAAGACACTCACATATACAGTGTAACAGCCACTGTCACAGTCACAGAGAGACTGACTGCACAGACTTATTAGAAGCACCGCTGGTGACAGAATCCATACATGAGCCAGACATGGTGATGAGCTGTGGCTCTGGCGGGTCCAGCAGGCAGCAGCCATTTACCGGCCTCCCCGGCTTTCAACTCTGCTGGATTCAGTCGACTAGTCAGACCAGCTGTGAGACACCAGGCAGAATAAGGGGGAAGTGGACTGGGAGGGAGCGAAAATCAATCTGATAGCTTGAGTTTCCATGCCAGGGGCCACACAAGAGCCTGACCGACCAGGGAGCGACTGATTCAATTTACCTAAGAAGCCCAGCTGTTACACAGAGACACAGAGAGAGAGAAGAGAGAGAGGTGTGTCTATGTGTGTGTGTGTGAGAGAGACAGAGCGCCAAGAAAAACTACTATACTAGCACTTTCCTTTCTTCTCCCTTTTTGTAATTCCATTTTTATGCAGGTCTCCACTTTGGCAGACATGAGAGTCGAGACTAAGACATTAAATCTTCTTGGCTTGCTAAATGAACGTGTGTGTGTGTGTGTGTGTGTGTGTGTGTGTGTGTGTGTGTGTGTGTGTGTTTCTCACAGTGCCGAGGCTCATGACAGACTATATATTATCCATACATCCACCTACATGTGACTCTGATTTCATTATGGGCACAAATAGAGTGCGGTGGATGCGTCGAATGACCTTCAGTAAACAGGTTCCTCATGGAAAGCTGCTCAGCACTCATTTGCCTGTTCCTCCTCCTTGCTGTAACAGTTTTAAAGTCGGAACCCTTTTAGGCAAGATCTGCCGACCTTAAGGTATAGTGTAGCGCGGTTAACTTTTATTTTGACATGTTGAGAGAAAACTTCCCAGTTAAAAGGCGTAAAACAACAAAGAACTTCTATCACTTGTTAAAAAGCACACACTTACTGTGAGACATCTGTGGTTCTGTCCCGTCAGCACGTTTCATATACCAGCCAAATAAGGCTTATGAATAGAGTTTGCATTAAATCACATGATGACAAATGGGTTGTTAAACATGCTGCGGTAACATGCCAACTATGTTTAGCTCATAACAGGCTTGTATCTTACTTACTGTCACTCACAAACTACAACCTGTGCCTGTGGGGGTGTCACATCTTGTCTGAGTGTGAAATATGATTACAATTTCTTGAAGTGAATTCAAATCTGACCACAGCTTTTAGGATAAAATGTACTCCGAGCTTGAGGCACTAAAGGATTTTGGAGAGAAAAACTAACAGAGAACAGGTGATAACAAGCAACAATGTGTGGTAATATTTCTACACTTTGTTTCCTGCCTCTTGTTGTTTCGCTTTGTTCTCTCTGCAGAGCTGTGAGTCTCTGACCTCTCTACTACTCTCAACCTTACTTTACTGGACTGCCTGACTCACCCTGAGGACTGCATCTCTGAAACACACATCACAAGTGTGGCCAACACACTGAGGGATACAAGACCGTGCACACGGACACAATCACATAGGACTGTACAATCAGATATCCGTCAGTTGGCCCTCAGTCTTGAAGGACCCTTCCATGTGTTTACTGAAAACACTGTTTCAGAGCTCCGGCTAATTATGCCTCAGTGCAGATGAGATCTGGCAACCGGAGCATGAGAGGGTCAAGGAATATTGGAGCAAGACCACACTGCACCACACTGCAAAATTTGTTTTATGCTGCTCGCACACTTTAGATGGTGCAGAGAGAAGCTCTGTTCAGACATCATTAGTATTGGTAAGGGACATCTGGGAATGGAAGGTTTTCTGGGGTGAGTCAAATATTTAAATCTGGTTCACAGCTGTGATTTTTATTTTTTTTACTTTGTAACACATTTCCTTATATGTAATGCCAAAACGCTAATCCTAGCTATCAGATCAATACATGTGATTAACGAGGCCCTCACAAGACCTTTTCTTTTTAGGCAGTGGGGTCGATTCTTTCCGAGCAGTTCTGTAGGGGCTCCAAAGGTGTCGTTCACAGCAGGACACAAATACAAAATAAAGACACACGTGTCCTTCCACCAAGGTCCGATGTATGGGCCTATATTTCTTAAATTCATAACAAAATAGAGATTAATTTTTCATCTCTTCTCATATTCATATCTATCTTGATTTGTGGTGAAACATTTCTGTTGTTTCTTAGTGTTCAGCAGTTTCCAAACGAAGCTATCTGAGCCTCAGCAATTTCTGTTTGTACTCAAGTAATCCATACATACACATATATCACCCGCACTGTTTATAATAAATCTGTTGCCATCTATGTAGTTTTGTTTATGGCAAGTTTTGTTAGGAAGTTAACTTTTGGTACTGAAGGATGCCACCTGTAGTCTTTTACCAGTCTAATTGGGTTTTAATGCAAAGGAGCCACAACATGACAAAGATTTTCATCCTGCAACCATCTGACTCATGGTAACTTCCCACCTTAAAATGTGCCTTGATATCAAATGCTATTAATGCACATCAATGCTGATTCTGTTCAGAGAAGAAGGACATGAGGTGCAGCTGGTAACCACCATGCTGATGGTTACCCGCAGCCTCTGCCACCCCCCACAGTGAGCAGCCATGTTTCAGTGTAAGACCAGAGGCCAGAGAGGAGAGAGTGCAGCCAAGCCCAGCGCCTCGCTACGCCAAGCAGTGCTAAAGAGGTCGGAAAGGTCGCTACCCAGCCGCTAGCGCCCATTGGCTGGGAACGAGCAGTGACAAAGCATGGAGAGGCCACCACATGAAGAGGAGGAGGAGGAGAAGGAGGAGGCAGAACAGGTCACTGTGCTGAGGTGGGGGTGGGGGCTCTGACCACATGGCCTTTAACCACATGACAAACTGGAGGACGAGAAGAAAGCACGGCAGCTAGCACGTGGGTGAGATGCAACAATGGATACTGTCGAGCTGGAGCTGCTCCTGAATCCAGTCATTTGAATATAAATCAGTTTATCCAGCAGCAGATGCAGGGGAATCTTTCCTTGTGGCATCAGAGCAGACACAATTTACACAGTGAGCATTACATGAGGTTTTGTACTCCAGCCTGAGCGGCCGATTTGTCTGCCACAATGTGCTGGAGACCTCCTACGCACTGTCTCAAAGAATTACTATACTTTTAACCAACAAATGACAATTTGTCACATCAAACCATCACATCACAGGGACATACTGTATAGGAATAAAGGTTCTAGTGTTAATATACAAACAAAATGTTCCTCATTTATTGCTCCCACCACAATAACCAAATTCAACTCACCAGCTACCACCCACTGAGCCAGAGAGCGCAAGTGCTTCAAAAAAAACAATTAAAGCAATTTAAACTTTATGAACTATGCAGTTCTCCCCTGACAGTGAGTCTTGTACTGTCATCACATTGTCTTCAAGTACCTGCCAGAGCTAGACTGATATATGTATCTGCCAATACTGTATTTAATGTAGTACCAGATATCAGCCTCCAACATGATTCATGTTCCTCTCTGATTACAGTTAAATAAAAATGTGAAAAGCCGTTATATTTTCTTTGCACATTTTGTTTTGTATTTATGGAAATAATCTAGAAATAGTCTCTTCATTTAAAAGGCCTAATATAAAGTTTCCCTGTCGATGTTCTCAAAATTATTGAGTAGGTGACCTTGACTACAAACTGAATAAAATGGGATGTGTTCTCCCAGTGCTCAGTGGAAAATGCAAAAATCTACTGACAGATTATTTTCTTGATTAATTGTTTAGTCTATAAAATGTTGATAAAAATGCCAATTACAGCTTCCAAGATAACAACAGCGTTTTGTATTGCCTGACCAACAGTCCAAATTTCAAAGGTACTCAGTTAAGCGAAAGAAAACTCACATTTAAGAAGCTGGAAACAGCAAATCTGTAGCCCTTTTGCTTCTAAAATGAAAAACAAAGATGACATAATTCACTGACAATCAGTGTATTTATTGATACTGGCCGTTAAATGCAAATTTTTTGGTCAGTTCCCTGTCCTCAGGTTTAGTGGACAGCACAGAGGCCTCATTTCTATTATCAGAGAGAGAAATTCACGTAGGTTTGTTCCACTTACAAAACAAACTGATTCTGTTTCAGATTATATCACACCGGCCTGTTTTCTGCTTTAGTTGATTCATGAATACAGATTTATTCTGCTCTTTCAACATAACCCAGATCAATCAGGGTACGCACGTGAGCTAAATGCTTGAACTGCCACTATAAACAAAAAAAAAACATAAACAAACAGCTCCTGAGTCTCCGTCATCTGTCAGACCTGGTGCACATCTGGAGCAGGAAGTGCTTTAACCATCTTATTATCCAGCCCCGGATTCCTGTGAAATGTGCCTACGTGACACTTTACCTGCCGTACACAGACGCTGCGCTGTGCACCTTGTGATCGGCAAAACAAACAACAAAACAGGCAGACATGCAGCAGATGACACTTTTATAAAGCGTCGAAGGTGCTGGGGGATTTATTTGTATTTGCAACCGCTGAGGGTCTTTTGTTGTTTTCCTGGAGTGACAGATACTGGTGGGAGCAAATCTGGGTCATCACTGTGCTGTGGATGCCCAGTATTAGTATTTGACCCACTCATTTCACTGCACAGTGGTTTTCCAGATATTGTGGGGTGTAGGAGTCTTACACTTGCATTCGCACTACAAGCAACAGACTCATATAATCAGGTGGAACTTTTCAATCACTGGCTGTCGACAGGTTGTCATATTTCAAAGAAGATTCAGAGATCAGTTCATCACTGAAGTGGATGTCAATCCCAAAGCAGTGAAAAACATAGGTCTATCTGCAGACCACTTAACAGAAGCTACATAGTGCTTTACAAAAAAATCTTAAACTTCCTCAGAAAACTTTTGTCAGCTTCTCCAGTGAGTGGAAGAAAGCAGAAGACTGTGATTACACTGGGTACTTTCAGGTCTGAACGTGTCCATCTGTATGAATGTGAACTGGGCTGTAGCTGCTGAGCTTGTGTGCTCAGTAAACTTAACTTGGATTTAAAAATTAGTACAGCAATGTGACACAATGCCTTGTGCTTGTATAAGAGATGAGAAAATGAAACATGAACCAGAACAACCATGTAATTAGATGCTGAATATTATGTGCGATATCAAACTCTCAGCAGGGTTTTAATTAAATAAATATATTTTTGCTGCATTTTTGTGTGAGCAGAACCTCAGTGGAGGTAAAACTGCTCCATGTTGAACACCATGCACTGGTTTTTCAAAGTCAACCACCCAAATCACAGGTGTTTACTACTCTCTAGCATATGTTATATATACACTGTTCTCGGGGTCTATTCGTGAGGTAGCGTTGTCTCTCTCTGCATGCACAATGTCATCTGTGAGTACAACCTCTCCCGGACAAATTACCTTCCCACTCATTGTACTCAGTCATTCAAGTGACTGATTCTGATTCTTATAATACCTGAAAAAAGGACAGATGAGCTAATTGTCTGTATTGTCAGATACCACTGAGCATTAGAAGCAACCGCAACAAAGAAAAGGTGGCAGCACAGGCATTGATATTTAGACTACATGATTTCAGTGCAGTTGAACTGATTAAAAGAAAGCAGATCAATCTGCAACAAGTTTGATAAATGACACATGATTTGAGTCAAAATTTAAGGCAAAAATTACGAAAATGCACCGGTTCTCTCTTATTACATGTGAGGATTTGCAGGTTTTCTTCATCCTCCATGATAGTTGACTGAATATCTTTGGTTGTTTCATCTGACCAGCAGTCCAAAGCCCAATGTCAATGTTGGATTTATTTTCTATCTATCGATCTATCGATATTTTCATTATATTCTATCATTATATTCTATAAATCCATCAAATCTTTTCTTGATCATTCATTTGGTCTATAAAATCTGAGAAAATACTAAAACACTGCCTTTAAACATTTCCATAAGCCCAAGATGATGGTATTAAGTTCCTTATTTTTGGGACTACAATCCAAAGATATTCATTCACTGTCACATACGACTATCCTCACAGAGGAGGAGAGGCTGGAAGTGGGGGAAGTCAGGCATTTGTGCCTGAAAAATGATTTAATGATGACAATTATTTTTCATTGGTTTGACTAATCTAATATAGACCCAACAATTACTTAATTCATCAACCAAAAAAACAATTGGTAGATTCATTAATAATATAATTAATCATTGCAGCCCAAGGCTATAGTGCAGCTCTAGTTTCAGGGCCACTTTGCAGGGCCATCAGGGTTTTGGTGGACAGTGGAGTGACACCGTGGGAGGACACTGCTCTTAAAACCAAACAGCTGTGTTCAACCACCCGACCCGCGAAAGTGTCCTTGACAGGATATCCCTTCTTGTCCCAGAGTGGTTGTTATGCAGCTGAACTTGACCTGTGACCTCCACGTGCAAAAGGAGGATTTCTCCAGCGGGCATCAGTCAGGTATTAGATTGGACAATATTACAAAACAAAGTGAGAGACGGGATCTATCCAGGCTGCTCAGTGGACGCTGTGGGTTCAGCACTGCCTTATGACCTTTAACACATGGCCCAACCCCCTTTCTCTGTCTTCCATCTTTCCTGTCACTCTACACTGCAAGTGGGGGTGGGGTTGATCTCTTCTAGGTGCAACAAGGTTAATATCCTCTCCATCAAGCCTCCATCAAGCCTCCTTCATCAGAGGCTGCCCAGTGTAAAACTATCGAATGAAACTACAGAGAAAAAACATTCTCTTTTCTCTTTTCTGAAAGTTAAAACACAAAGTTCAGAGAAACACATCTGTGGATTTCTGCTCTGTGTGTTAATACCATCTCTACTGACCTTCCCTACAACACAGGTTGGGCTTATCGCACTGAAAATGCCACTCAGGTTCACCTATTAAGTCTTTAATCACGCAGAACACTCTCTCTACTCACTCGATTCACCCTGCCTGCCACAGCCTTAAAAACCATTCATAACACAATGATTATCATGACACATAATGGAAAAGATGAAGCTCCAGAGCCACTCAAATGACAGCTGGAGTGCAGAGTGGAGAACTCAGTTACCTCCAACACATCTTGTGTTTCAATCCACACCCTGATTTTCCAGATATGCTTTCATTACAACTCATAATGTATTTTCAATCTGGACTAGGGCTAATTTAATATCCATTAGGCTTTCTATTCCACTGGAGCTAAACAAAGGATATCCTACAGGCAATCATGGTAATGCAGAGGCATCCAGCTAATCATACATCAGATCAATAAACTATAGTAAGCGTATTTGCCACCTAATCTCCCTGTGGAGACTCTGCAATGCACATGTTTAGGTTACAAAACCTTTGCTGAATGGTTGACAAGCTCCTAGCATGACTGACATGACCATACATAGATCTTAAGCATATCCCAAAGGTTCACAGTTCACAGTATACACACTTTCCAAAGCTCTTTTCTTTGGCTTGTTTGTAGACATCATGTTTGACAAAATGTGGCTTTCTCATTTTGGCATGGAAGTCAGGAGGCTGTACAATGACTGTGAGTTTCAACAGGATAAAACACTTCCATCTTATCAATAATAATAATCTCTGTCAGCCTGATTTATGCCCCAGCAGGTACCGCTGCACTGCTGTGGTCATGATCTCCTGCTCGCTACCAGCTCCCCTACATTTCCCTCCTACTCTCACCTGCTCTGTATTCATATCACACTCGCTCTCTCCCTGGCAGAGAACTCCTTGGGAAATAGGTCGCAGAGCTGTAAGACTTTCACCGGTTACAAAGAGCTGTTTAGCATCAGTTAAAGCTGAGCATTGTGATGTGTATAACATGGCAGCTGTGTGTTTAGCTGCGCGAGATAGCTGCCTCTGCAACACAAGCTAGCCTGTGGGGGGAAAGCGTGTATCGCCCTGAGCAATTTCTGTATCTGTGCCATGGTTCGCTAGGCTAGGTTACGCTAAACTAAGCACTTAGCTTAACAGTCGACCAGGCAAGCCTCGTGTGGGTCTGCCTCAAGCTTTTGGGTAAACATACTGGAGCACACACTATTGCTGTCATATCAAAAAACTGCCTTTGGATAACACTGCTGACCTCGGCTGTCTGGACAAACTGAGGTCCGCTGTTAGGCAACATCAGTCAAAATGTTTGCATGTATGAGAGCATGAGAAAAACAGCTTACATACAAACTTGATGCAGGTTTACCTACTAAAACACAACATGCAGGTTCCTTTTAGGGCAGAGTGAAATAAAAAAAATACATTTTGATATTCTTCTCCTGTGCCCCTGCATCAACTGTTCTTGTCTTTCTTTGCCAAAAAGTAAAAATTTTGAGCATTTATATATCAAAACATAACCTCCCTAAGCATCCCTTCATATAAAACCATAAAAATATGAAATAAAACCACACTTGACTTTGTTAGCTTGTGTGTATTAGTGGCTAGTGGATCTATACTGTGCTTGAATATCAAAAATAGTGCCTAGTGCTGTCTTATTTATTCATTTTCATCTCCCGCCTCACCTCCTGTTCTAACAACACAGATGAGGGACGTGTGGGTGGAGGGTTATATTAGCTCTGTATTGCTGTTGCTCTCCAGAGACTCCATTCTTGCAAAGTCACACACACTTTTGAGCAATAAAATCAAACTCAAAACGTTTTGTTAGAATCTGTCTGATAATTACAGCCGAATGTTTCTGCTTGCCTCAGAAATACCACACGTTACAGAAGCTCAGGACAGTCTCAGTTTGAGTCTTTAAGTCATAGTTGTGATTGTTTACTTAGATTTGGTTTATCAAATTAGCAAATTTGTATTGCGGTCATCCACAATACAAATTTGCTCCTCAAATGCAGAGAGTTTTTCTGAGAGTAGTGTAGAGTATTTTCTGCTTTGCTCTTGCCTTATGTGACCATGAACCAAATAACTCTGGGTGTGGGACTGCTGGGTGGATAAAACAAGCCAAAACGTCTCCTTGGCCAGAAGAAAAGAAAATTAGCAGCTTTATTAACGCCAAAAAGATCAGAAATATGAGAGTTGGATACTGCCCTACTTTTAACTATACTACTTCTACTAATACTATAATAAAGTGGCCTTACTACTACTGTACTAATCCACCTGTGTAACTACAGAGTCACAGCCTTCCTTGAAGATTAAGCCCTCATGAATGGGTCTGTGTATCCAGTCAGCAGCCTAATTTCATAATCAGAACACAGATGGAGAACGAACAGAGCTGCAGCTTCCTCCTCCCTTCCCCACTAACGATATCTCCATCTTCCAAATCCAGCAGGCTACTTCACACCACCCCACCATCTTACATCACATTACTTAATCAGACCACTGTATTTTTGGCACTGCCAGCGCAAAACCGCCCATCTACTGTATGTCAGAAGTTGGCAGCAGCCGTGGCGTGCTCCGCGGGCAGCTCTCTGGCACGAAGCCTCGGTTGGCACAGCAGTTCTGTCCTCGCTAAATGAAGACCATGCCGCTGCCGTCTGGATGCCGGACGGCTAGCTAGCTCACTTTGAACGGCTGTCAGCGAGGCGAGCGTCAAGCTGGGGAGGGATGAGATTGTGCCCGGGTACCGGAGAGCTGGCAGTGCGGAGGGAAGGCTTCATTATCTGAGTGGCACACAAGCAGAGCAGGAGAACGATCTCCATATGCCCTTAGCCAGCGGATTAAAACTTCAACTGAACTTCTGGGATGATGGGAGAGGGCATGGCTACACTTTACCTCGCTACACAACAACAGCATGTTTGGTATAAATTCAAACGGTCTGGTCCCACAACACTATGTGGAAACACTTCCTACAAAGCATCTAAGATGATCTTTAGTCTAATAACTTGCAGGCGAGCAGATCAAAGAGTCGTATTTGGTGCATTAAAACACTTTGTTTGAATGTCTGGGCACAGGAAAGGCTGAGCAGTAGAGACCCTCCATGAACAGACTGTGAAAAAACTGGCCTGTTTTGAGAGCATAATGAGATGCTAGCCTACTTTTCCTTTACAGGTGTGTTTAGGGAAAACATCAAAAATAAACAATTCAAGGCTGTTCTGTGCGCGGTAAGCAATAAAAGACAAAGGCATAATCCTAAGCCTGCAGGCGTACAAAGCAAACTCCCTGGATGTACAGGGAGTCTGTGAGGATATACGCATGTGTGTGTGTGTGTGTGTGTGTGTGTGTGTGTGTGTGTGTGTGTGTGAGTGTGTGCCTGTTTACCCAGTCACACAATGCAGGGAGGAGGGGGAAGGAAAACACGGGGACAGGCAGGACCTTCCGAACGCAGTTTAGCAAAATGTCAAGCACGTTCAGATCGCCAGTCGACTGAAATGTCATCCAGACGAGGCAGCAGAGAGGCAAACACTGCAGAGGTGTATCTGCACAAAGTGAATGCCAGACAAATTTATTACACCTTCTGGCCACAGACTGCACCCAATTTGCCATAACAGTTAAAGGATACAGATGAATTAAACTCCAGAACACCTAGATCTCCATGTTTTTTTTCCATTAAACGCCATTAAATTTGATGTAAACTTAATGCCTCCGAAAGTGTGTGTATTTAAGTGGCTGTGTGTGTTTTGGACAGGATGAAATTCTCAAATAAACATGTGTGGCAATGGACATTACACATTATAGCCCTGGAGAAGGATCCACTAAAAGAAGGAGCCAACTATGGTTGAGTAAATTCAAATTAACTCACAAGGCTTTTAAAGAAAACAGGTTTGACACAAAGTGCTTTAAATACAGAAATAAAAAGCAGCTCAATCTCAAAGTCATGAGACACAGCTTGAGAGAAACTATGTGTGCTCAGAGTAGCTTGCTCTGTTAAGAGGTGCTGGGCAGGGCTGTAGCTTTCCTCCCATGAAGTGTGGTATAATATGATTGTGCTAGAGGGCTGCATGCTTACGCCACAGGAGGAGAGTTTTATATTGAGGCCTGCCTGCTGTAACGGTGTCAGATGGTATTTATGAAACTTGTAATGGGACTGAAGCCCAGGCACACCTGCTACGCTGGGAAGGGTATACACACAGACACACACACACACACACACACACACACACAACAATTCACACACACAACAATTCACACATACTAAGACACAAATACACAAATACTAGCAACAAATCCTGGATTTTGCTTGTTTCTGCTTGCATTCAGCTGTTGTTTTAGCTGTATTTTCAGTCCTGTGTTGCTCGACAAATCTGATGCACTATGAAGCACTAAGAACATAACTACACTGGACTTGTCTTGACATGGATTGGGTGGGGGAGAAAAGAGGCTGACAAGAGCTGGGCTTTTCTCAGGAAGAAGTAAAGAGAGTTTTAGATTGAGGTATCTGTCCTATTGTGGATTAACTGGCTTTATAACCACCTTTATCATTCTCCAAATTAGCATAAGTTTATTTCACATTATCAATTCATCCGCTGATTATTTTCTCAATTAATTAGTCTCACAGATAGTAGTAAATGCTCATAGTAATTTCTCAAAGACCAACTTCACATGTGTAAATTTCTTGCGCAAAACCAAAGATATTCAAATATTCAGCCATTTAATCAATCAATTAATCCATTAATTGTTGTCACATTGGTACAAGACAAAAAGTTATAGACTATAGATGGAGCTAGCAGTAAAGATATGGAAGTTTAGTGTTCACATACCGCTGGAAAAATGACCCTGCTGTTGAACTCTTGGCCTCGGCCTGCCTTCTCTGTTAAGACTGTTAGGGCCAGAGCGACTGGTGACTAATGAGCCTCCACGCAGGCTCACTACAGGTTGGCGAGATTAACTCCAAGTATCTCTGAGCTCACATTAAGATGCCTGCTGCATGAGACTAGAGGGGAAAACAAACAGCGCTGATGAAACCCAGTCAAGGCGTAAAAAGCTGCAGCCTGGGAGCTGCACCTGTGCCAATTCTCATGTAACCATCACCCAAAAAGGAAAACTGCAGCTGAGCCCAGACTTCTGCTAAGGTTTCATACTTGATGAGGGCAGGAAATTAAACTTTCTGCCCATCGATTACACCAGCTGATGGCTTCCAAAAGTCAACAGCTAATTTGGAATAACATGGCTGATACCAACATTTAAAGACAAAGGCCAAAATCAAAAAAAATGTTTTTATCATATCATAGAGTAGTGGCCTCCCTCAGAAATATCAGTCTAAAACATTTATTAAAAAAACTGACCTCCAAAAAAAACCTGGTTGCCCAGACTAACCATCTACAGACAAAACTTCCCAACATCTTGCTGGTTATGCTGTACCTTCCCTATCAAGTCAGTAAACTGTTGAGATAAACTGTAAACTATCCAGGCAGTGAGGCGCTCTTACATCTGATGTTTATACTTACATACACAGTGCAAAGTGAAGATGACGGTTCACCTAGCCAGGTGCAAAGATAACACACAGTTTCCTCTACGTTCACTCAGCAATGGTGCACCAAGAAAAGACACGCAATTCAAGTATAGTGTTACATTAAGAATATCAGCTTTTTGTCAAACATTAAAGCGCACAAAATAGAAATTTTGCAAACAGACCAGTCATAATGCTGCAGCACTGGTGCAGAGAAAACCCTGTCAGGACACACAGTAGACCCCGTCACACATCCTGCCATAGCAGACACACCTTCTTCAAAGTAAACGAGCCACACAATCATCCACATATTTGTTTACAGTTGAACTTAACTTGAGTCCTGTAACCTTTTAAGAGCAAAGCTTTGCAGCTATCGACAGGTGTGGTGATGCAAACGGTGTCACAGACAGTAGCTTTGATGTTGTCACATACAGTACAGTACACATGCACACATAAACATATCTGAAGACGCATTGGCTTTGCCCCACAGGTTTCACTCAGTGAAGGTAGATACTGAGACAAAAAGATGACAGGGCCTACAGTGTTGTTGTTCCACATCTCTCGTAGACTGAACAGCTGACACCTCAGCAGTCATCCTGCAGCAGCAACACTGAAGCCAAAACTGCTTTGATCAACAAAAATCTACCAAAGTGGATAAGCACGGTGGCGTTTTAAGCGGCAGCAGAAAAGACTGTGTGTGTCCTATATCCTGAACACTCAGCAGAAAAGAGAAGAACAATTACAGAGGTAAAGTAAATTGCAAGTGTTGATAAATACAGAAATACAGTGAAAGAGGAGGGGGAGGATTTTTTTTTTTTAATCCAAAATGCCTTGTAGTTACACATGACACTACACTAGAGCTGCACATGATTATTTTCATTGCTCATTAATCTGCCCATTATTTTCTCAATTGATCTATTAATTGTGTGGTCTATCAAATGTTAGAAAATAGTAAAAGATGAATATTTCCTAAAGCCCAAAATGAAATTGTTTGTTTTGCTTGTTTTGTCTGATAAACAGACAAAAAGCTAAAGACAATTTACTATCACATCAGACAAAGAAAAACAGCAAATCCTGAGAAAACTGAAAAGCTGGAGGCAGACAATGTTTGGCATGTTTGCTGTTTGTCAATCGGCTCATTGATAAATTGTTTCAGTTCTAAATTGCGCAAGGAAATGAGGGATAAAACTACAAGAAATCTCACACAACTTAGTATCAATGTTCTTAAAATCCTGGAAAAAACACGAGTGCCAAATCATTTCCCTGGAAAGTATCCAGTTTGTTTTGTATACAGAAGAGCTCCATTGACACAGTGAATGAAGGTCACTGTCCTGACTCAGCAAAGAAAAGCGTGAACCATACACTGGGAGGCTCAAATCCAGTCTGCTGTACTGGTTTACAGGTCGTCCTCTGTCTTCAAGCCTTGATTCCTGTAGTGCTCACTTGTGGGTCCATATTTTACTATCAATCTCAGCTCTACCAAGAGCTGATTAGCTGGATCAGGTGTGTTCAGCCAATCACAAACTAATCACTTGTGGGCAGAGTATGGAGAGATGGAAAATATTCTGGTGGGCGCTGCTGTTTTAGTTAGTACAGTTGTGGAAAATGCCCATTTCTGAGAGCCTTTAAATTGCTTATTTTGTTCAACCAACAATTCTACACCTGAATATATTTGATTTCCAGTCAGATAAACAGCAAATCTTTACATTTGAGAAGCTGCAATCAGCAAATATCTGACTTTTTTCCATAATAAATCACTATGATTGATTAGATTAATGACTGATTATGAATTAATCCTTTCAGCACTACTGGTGAGTTCTGTTCATGTTTGCTACCTGTTCTTCTATTTATTCCAAACAAGCTGTCACTGCTACGACAGTAAACATACAACACTTTGCTTCTTATACAACAAAGGATGTTCCCACAAAACTGACGACATCACATTTTTACGATTTCATGGCCTGGCCATAGGCTGAGTCACGACTGTGTCACATGAATCGGTGATAGTCGCATCACATGTATTCATATGAAAAGCTTGTGCAGTGTGACTTTCAGGCCCTGCCAAGAAACACAGTGGGGCAGTAATGCAGTTATTGTCACAGCGCCGGTGTAAACCTGTTGCTTCATGCCCACAGCTCATCAAAAACCGAGCACTCTTCTCACCCAGCAGCCGCCTCAATTACAGCAGCATCACCCCCCCTGGATCCGTCGTCCCTCCATCCATCCAGTCTGGCTGTATTTTCATCAGGGCTGGGTGGCCTCCATTAGTGCTCCTCCGCAGGGACAGGACAGGCCTCTAAAGCGCAGCACTCAGGGAGCGCATTGGGGCCCCGCACTTTACCCTAACAGCTTCATCAACTCTGCATCCCTAGAGCCAGACACACACACTCACACCAGACACACACATGCACACACACTCACACAACCTCTGGAGGGCCCAATTAGCAACCATCACCTGTAATTCAATAACAACACTCCCTTTCTTTCAGCCTCTCCAGCTCCCTCTTTCACTCGACCGTGAATTTGCTTGCGTGATTTAAAAAGGACGACTCCTAATGTTCTCCTACATCAACGCACAAATCTAAATCTACGCTGACAGTTTATTAAGGGCTTTGAATAGACTTGCATACTTTGTTTGCAAGCAAGAGGTGTCTGCCCCCTCCTCTCCCTTCTTCCTCCCGGTGTTCACTTTTACAAGCGTCATATATCATCCCTCTGGCTCCGCGCACTGCAAATCAAGCCCACAGGACACAGGATGGAGGACAGACACAAAGAGAGAATCCACACTGCACATCTCTACTCAGCTTCTAATCAAATCCTCTGTTCCATTTCAACGTGTTCGCTCACCATCCATCCTGCATGATGGGAGAGGGAAAACAGAGAGGCAGCGGCTCTGTCTCCATCCGACAATAAAACAAATGTAACATAACAATAAATAAAGGGAAACCTGTCGGCAGAACCACGGTAAAGTGGTGCACCATTACACGTAACACATTCAAAACTGAGCAACCTAAACGATGTTCAAATACCAGTAGCAGCACTGCCCAGTTATAATGTTCAGTTTTTGGTGTTACTTCAACTGTATTTATCATTTTTGAGGTTTGGAGTCGTCGTTTTCTTCCGGAAAAGGGTCACGTGATAGGAGTGAGATGAATCACGGAAGGATACGTCATGACTGATAAACGAATGTTGGTGTGTGCATCATCATTTCTGTTTGTTTCCTCCGTGTTTCTGCCCGTCCAGACTAAAACGCAATCCTGGAGTTTTCAAACTAAAATGTGAACGCCAAGCTTAAACGTAGCAAAAGCGGATGTAGCCTGAATCTTGAAAAACATGCCGGGAACATCCATCAAAGACTCAAAAGTCTCTTAGAATTTATGCAAAAGTGTCCTGATGTCTGACAAAAGGGAACAAAAACTGGGCAACAACTAATCAGCTCCAAGTAAATTAACAAAAAACATTAACAAAACAAGGGAAAAGTTAGACATCAAGGGAAAAGTTAGACATCAAGGTCAGCGCTTCCCCTAAGATATGACTTTAAGACAAAAACAATGCATGGAAACAGAAACACAGACATGAACTCCATCATGTACCAGTATACAGCAACAAGAGAAAATAACTGTCCAATCAGAGCAGGGTATGTAGATCACCAACTCAATGCTAAACATGGCAACATGCTTCAGGCTCATGAGAGGCAAGAGAGAGCCTGTCACTTTGCAAATGTGTGAACAGGAGATTAGTAACAGAAGACTTTTCTCAGAGGGGCATGTGTAATCATTTAAAGGTAGGTATATATAAATGGCAGGTATATTGGTATGGCTTGCTAGTCAACCAGCTTTTTGACCAGTGAGGTGATTATGCCTCTTTATTCAGCACTATACGTCACATAGTTCCAGTTCCACTTCAATTTTCTGCCTCAAGCAAGTATGACAATATTTAAGTCATTTCTGTGTGACTCTTGCCGTTTGATACACACATCTGAGACAAAGACGATTCGAATGGGGACCAGGCTACAATGTAAAAGGGGAGAGATAAATCACTACTGTGCTTCTAATCTAATTCTCTATTCCACTCCCACCTGTCCTGTACCCTCTGAGGTCTCTGGGGTGTCTTTAGTGAGTCCAGGCCCCTCCTAACCCACCTGTCCACCACTCATGATTTATGTCTCCTGAGACCACTGGGGCTGCTGGGAGGTTGCCTCCCCTGCTCTTACTGTAGGTTTTCCTTTTGACTTTTTTTTCTCCTTAGCTTTATTCAATCACAAAGAATTCTTTGGTATGGCTGGTGGCTTTATATAGCTTTGGTTTGTTTGTAAGTAATGAAATATTAAATCAGAATAAATACATTGCTGTGGTTCTTAAAGTTATTGTAATAAATAATGTTCCTATGAAAATAACCTGGGTGCTATGAAAAGGCATGATAAAAGCTGGAGGATAGGGGATAGTGCAAACCTAAAGACACACTTTACATTACTTTACAGTGCACAGTGCTATTTGAGGTAAAAAAAACAAAACAAAAGCAAACTCCAATAGTGTCCTAGTCAAGAAAGCGCCAACTAAAGAAATGTCACCTGTTCTCATTAAGTCAGCAGAATTTAGTCTTAAAAGCTCATCTTTCTTATAACAAGTGAGATGATCAGTGATTATGGTGATTTGCACCATAATAGTAACAAGTATAACAACATAATAACAAGTGACTAAAGTTAACTTGAATTTTTCTGAATTCGTTATTTTCACTTTTATGTTCAACATAGCTTTAAAAAGTGAATCACCAACCTTAGGAATAAATAGAATTATCTATTTCCCAAATAGATTTATTTTGAGAATTTGATTCGATGGCAGCAAGAAATGAGTATATTCATCATCAGCTAATGTGATTATTTTGTTTATGATTGATTAATTGAAAGTCTATAAAATGTCAGAAAATAAAGAAATATATCTATATCTATATATATATATATATATATATATATATATAAAACATATAATATGTTTAGATTTTCGCTTGAATATTTGCAATCAATGAAGTGATTGAATAGTTAGACTAATAGATGACTAATCGATGACCTGACCAGTCGTATGATTCTATGACTGAATGACACTAATGGCTTGTTACTAAGGTGAAAAACTATATTTCAGGCCAGGGACAAACAGAGGAGATAACCCAATGATGAGCTGGGCTTTAACTTTGTACTGCTTCACTGTTTTATTTACCCTTTTCATTATTCCACTCCTCCGCCTCTCAGCTCCACATTTCTTTCCGTTTTAACTTTCCTGCACCTGTTTCCTTTCGGTTTACCTTTGAGATGTGTCCCAATTTTCAATGGAAGCAAATCAAAGCAAGCAGCCTATCACAGGCGAGCGGCATTCCTCTTCAATTACCAACATTCACGGGATTACGGCTCGACTTAGTCTCTGCTGCACAGCACCCTCGGCTGTGGTTCAGCGTTATGCCTGAAGGCAGGCAGCAGCTTTGGGCTGCGTTTTCACTGATTTCCTCTGAGCTCGAGGAGCCGACAGCCTCTGTTCTGCTTCTCAGGTGGCAGGAGAAAAAAGAGAATGGAGGATGGCAGAATATGCAAATCGTACCACCACCAAAGAAGAGGGAGAGGAGTTTCCCACCAGCTGAGTGTGAAAGAGTGCTCCCCCTCTCCAACACACACACAGGACTTTGAATGGGACTCTTTCTTTTAACACACACTGGCCTGCATGCACACATAACCCCCACAATCACACAAACTCACAAAATGTATAAACTCACATTTATAAACTATTTCATGTCTCACACACACTCATGAAAATGCACAGACGCACGCATACATGGACATTTTGACACACAAACACACACATGCATGATCTGAGGTGGGATGCTGGTCAGCAGCAGCAGAATAAACTGGGTCCCTTCACCACAGGCTGTCTTTCACAGCTCAGCCTTGGTTTGCAGAGCAGCGTAGATTAAAGTTTTAGCTGTTAGCTGCTCGGGGAGCCTCTTGAATACATGAATATTCAGGTGGTTGAATGAGAATGATGAAAGGCATCGGCAAAGCAGGTTACTTGTGGAAACGGTTTAGGCCACCTTTAAGAAAAGGAGGTTCTGATACGAGTTTGGCAGTTCCTCTGAGATTTTATGCACCAGTGGTGCTGGAGGTAAATTTCACTTCTGGTTCCACATTTGGTTTGTTTTGAGTGTAGGTGGCAGTGAGAAAACTTTGTCTTCATAACATCAATTTTAAACGCCATTGTAAATTTAAAGCAGGATTTGGCTTTGCTGTAATCTTATTTTGATTCGAGCACGGTGACTGTACTCGTCTGAGCTCCTCATTCTTAGCATGGCATCTCTCCTGTTACACTTTTATAAGGGCAGAGTAGCTTTAAACTTTCATTAATTACAGCATCAAATGGGCAGCAATGTTTTTCTACTTATTCAGAAAGAACAAGCATGCAATTCTTAATTTCTCTTGAAGACACTGACATCTAAATGTAGTACTCTTCTGTGACATTATTGTGGATATTTTGGATTTATTGGAGTTTTGAATGTGCAACACACAATAAGTAAATTGATTATAAATGCCATCTGGAATAAATGTATTCTTCTCAACATTGTCCTAAAGATCCACCAAGTTTTTACTGCAGCTTTACTCTTGCACATGTAATACATAAATCAAATGTCTGAATTGTTCCAAACACTTTGTTTTTAAAGTGACATCAGTGCAGGTAAGAAACAGTCAGCTTTACTATTAAATGTATACAGCATTTTTGTAATGATCTGAGTGTTTGTGCCAAACAGTGAAAACCTATGGAGCATCCATATCCTGTTCACTGCCGCAGAGCTTCTCAGACCATGTGGCTCTTGTGTTCTGTGGTGTAACACAGCTCCAGGGCTGCTCCATTGACCTCTGACCTCTATGTGGAGGACTGGGTGGGTGGGTGTGTTTTGGGGGGTGTATACGACGTATAGCTTGCTGCAACAAAAGTCGTGCTGCCATGCAAGTTTCACATTTATTTACACTTCCCAATGCAAGTGCAGCCTGAATGACAAAATGAGTTGTTCTTAGTTTTGTGTTAAATCAGAGGCAGTGCACGTTTCCCCTTCACCTCCACTAAAAATAGCTCTCGTGTTGAGTGTTCATGAGTTGCTGGGCCAAATCACACCTGCATGACAAACAGGCAGTTGGTGCATGTTTTTAGTCATTTGTCCTTTATATGAGCTAACTTTCTGAATATGTGGGTTAGTTAATGAAGTGATTCTGCTGCTTTGTTTGTCATAGATCTGCTAATCGACAGTACACACCACTGCTGCCATGTGAAAACCTCGTCACTGAGTTTCTATGTTTCAGCTCCTGAAACCTTAAAAAGCTAAACTCATAAATACCATAGTTGATATCATGGTGGTTGGAGGTTTTCACTGGGTGTAAATGAGGTGTAAGTGACACATGTATTATTTATATCCACTATGCTGTTCTGTGTGTTCTTGCATCTCATTTTAATAGAGTATAACTTCCATGTTTGGTTTATAGTTTTGTTATCATCATCACCATCATCACCCTCTGACTTTTTGATTCACCCTCCTATGAATGCAGACACACAGTAAAAGTCAGATGTAGGGGTGTATATTGTTACAACCGGTTTAAAACTGGTGCGTTTAATTGTTTGGCTGTATTGAGTCATCTGCCTTAACTTTCCATGCCTCAGCTGTCAAGGTGCCTTTATCAGCCCTACGTCACCTAATTGAAACGCAACAGCATCAGCAGGAAGATTTCTCCCTCACAGGCACCATGTTAATGCATGTAAATCCCAACAAGCAGGACCGTGTTGTTATGCAAAGCCTGGAGGAAAGTAGCAGTTTCCCACCTTGATGCTAACACACACACACAAACACACACACACACACTCTGTCTCCCTCTCTCTCTGTCACGCATACACACAAACACTACTCAATTAGTCACAGCAGCAGCATCAGTAGCCCTGACGCACCTCCCCCTCCAAACCATAAAAGGCAATGGGAGGGGTTGATGCTGACTTGCTAAAGACATCCTGTAGTGCTTTGTCATTCCACAGGCCCATTTGTGCAAGGGAAACAGCACACACACACACACACACACACACACACACACACACACACACACACAACACACACACCCACACCCACCACACCACACACACAACACACAGCTCCAGGCTCTTATACACAAGGAGAAAGTACCATGAATGACCAATGGTCATGGATCAATTAACAGCTTGTGTTGACCACAACCACTTCTAATCCCACTCAGGACCATTTTCCCTCTAACACTTCTCACTGACAAACAACAAAGATGGACGTGTGCATAAATATTCAAATTAGACTCAAGTTCTAAAAAACTGAAAGTAAAATTCCAATCCTCCATACAACAGTAATTTAGGCTGCAACAAATTCAAATAAAAATCAGGGTGAAGCGACGATCTCTAGTTGGATTTTCAGCAACCACATTAAACATTATAACATCTATTATTTTTTATCAGTCTGATGAAATGAGTGTAACAGGGTGAACCCGGCCTATGGCAAGGCATATTAGCTAGAAATAAATGCTCAGTATTAACTCAGAGGCAGGACACTCACATGACTCCTCTGCTCCGTAGGAAAGCTCAAACTGGAGCACCTTAGGGTGACCTCAAGAAAATGGTTCATTCATACATAAAGACAAAAGAGGCCTATAAAACATGCTGCAGCTTTATACCAAACCCCTTTTCCTTTAAGAGAGTGTGATTGTGCAAGGCAGAGGTTTTTGGTCCAGACACGCTGGTAAACAGAATATAGTTTTACACAGTGATACAGCACTTCTCTGAAGAAATACGCTCAGTCAAAGGGCAATAGACTTCATAACAGAGATACAGAGAGAAAATGCTACTCATCTACACAGCTGAACAAAGAGCCTATCACCAGAAGGAGAGAGTAATCCTTTAAAACAGTAATTCAAAGCCCTTTCATGTCAACAAATGTCTGTTTTATATCAGACTGCCCTGATATAATAAGTCACTGAAAGCTGTTGTAAACACTACACTTGTCTGTTAATGCACCACTATCACTGCTCCAGCTAATTCAACCAAAATGTACATCTACCATTGAATTAAGCGTAGGGTTATTATAATATATGAAAATAAACAACATCTTTAGCACAGCATTCACTGAACCGTAACTGGCACCAAAACAGGGAACCTAAACAAAAACAACCTACCTCAGCCCAGCACCCAGTACCATTTCCCCAAAAACCCTCCACAGGACAGGCGGACAGACCCTGCTAAAAGGTCGAGCCCTGGCTAGCTTGTGCGTATGAGTCGTCCAAGCCTCAGAGTAGGCCGCTGTTTTTATCCTGTCAAGGTATGTTAACACCAGGCCACAATCCTGTAGTCCCTAAATTGCGGTGTTAGATTACAGAGGGCACACACAAACACGGAGCACTTAAAAGCGAGAGGAGAGGCGTTGTATGACGAAGCAGTGGGCAAAGCGGCGGCAGCAGCAGCAGCAACAGGCGGTGCACATGAAGGGTTGACACCTGCCATTTACAGTGGAACTGCAGAAGCTTAGCATGAGGTGGAGTTGAAAATGAGATCATTAAGGCTGCGGTTAAACAAAAACATTTCATTTCTCCTCTGCTCTTTTAAAAACACAGGAATAACTGTCTTATTAACTTATTAACTGTTCTGTGTATGCTGCTCCTACTCACTTAAATGTACACTTTAATGTGTGGCACAAATATTATTCAAGTAAAAAATAAGTCCAGTCAGGGAAAAGTGAAAGTTTTGGGCATCCTTGCAGACCTATATCAAGTTGACTCTCATCATTTGCGAGGCTTTTATACTGGCATGTTTACAGTTTCTGCCTGGTGGGAAATCATCTCTATAAAAAAGCAGAGTAAGGCCAGCTGACTGTCAACTATCACTATACCAGGCAAGTTAGGGTTTGTTTGTTAAGATAGTGAGAAAAAAAAAAAACATGTGAATTTGGGTAGTACAACATAACAGCTCAGGGACACTAGAAAATGAGCCCCAGGCCTCTTTCAAGCAAACTCCAAGATGGCTCATTATGAAAGGGATCAGAACTCCAGGAAATGACTCCAAAACATAAGGTTTTATGGGTATGAAAAGATGGATGTCAACATCTGACTGCCAGTGATGCTCCTGTATAAAAAATGTTCAAGGACAAAATCTGAGCTGTTGCTCACATACAGCCTTTTCTTTCATGTGCTCCTAACTAGTTTAAATACCAGAGGAGGTATTACAGCAAAGAGCACAGACAGTGTTTATCTTGACTTTCATGGAGTGGGAGTAAAACTCTGCCTCTTACCAGAGAGGATCCCTAATCCATCTGATAACAATCTACTAATGATTTTGTTAGAGGTTCTGCTTCACTTAAAGCACGACTGTGAAACTAAACAACAAAGAAAAAAAAAAGTTAAAACAAAACAAAACACATATTTTCTTATAATGCAAAACTGTTATTAACCTAGGTGGATGTAATTTGGGGACAACTGTGAAAGTCTGTGTAATACTTTACCTTACAATGTTCTCAGACTCTCATCCATAATGTGGCTGCCACGATTAATCGAATGACAGTAAATTAATGGACAACTATTTTGATAACTGATTAATGGTTATAATCCCTTTTCAGGCAAAACTGCCACAATTCTGATATCAGCATTTGCTACTTTTCTCTGTTTTATATCACTGTATGGTAAATAGACTGCACCTATATAGCTTTTATAGTCGCATCAACCGCTCAAAACACTTTACAACAGTTGCCACATTCACTCATACACTGATGGAACATCAGGAGCAACGTGAGGTTCAGTATCTTGCCCGAGGACACTTTGACACGTGAACTGGAGGAGCTGGGGATCGAACCTCTGACCTTCTGAATAGTGGGTGAGCCGCTCTATGTCCTGAGCCACAGCTGCCCAATCATAATATAACCACAGTATGATTATGTTCTGTTGTCATGCAAAAAAAAGCACTTTGAAGTTGTCATCTTGGAGTTTGGGAAACCAATGGCAATGAATGAACCAATAATCAGATTAAATCGATAAGGAAAATAATAATTGCATCCCTAATGCATAATATACAAAATTAAGCAAAACTCTGAAGTGAGGACAAGACATATGTCTCTGGGACATGTGAGACATTCAGAGCAGAGCTTAAACAAGTTGGTGATTAATTGATTAGTCAATTAATTAATTGGCTATGACAATCAATTTCTACAAAGCAAGAAATATAAACGTGCCATCTCGAGTACTGGGAAATTATAATGAGCATTTTGCACAATTATCACTGATTCATTGAGAAAATTTGAAGATTAACTGCTAAATAATTGTTAGGAGGCTCCATAATGACTAAAAGCATTAAAATGCATAAAGTGAAAAGTATCTATGGTCACCTGAGGAAGATCACCTGTTATCAGAAAATGCTTGGGTCAGTGGGATGGGCTGTAATTTAACATAAATCTACAGTGTGTTTACTCACTTTCTAACACATGGCAGAGAGTTTGTCCACCTTTAGATTGGCATATATGTTCATGAGTTGGACTTATAGAGCACACAGTCATTACTATCTTGTAATGTGAGCATAGGAACTGCTGAGGAAATGACAAACAAAAATGAAAGCTTCTGTGAGAGTAATAATAAATTGTATCAGCAGCCTCATCATGGTGATGACAGACTGGAGGTCATGGGACATTAGCACAGGCTAATGTTTGGCACATCAGCTCTTTTGAAATTCAAAGAGGTGAACGGGCTGTGAACGAGCAGTCTGTGTCATGTGGATGAAAACTAATAAAAAAAATACACGTTTGAAGAGAGGCAGGTTGAAAATGAAACAAAAACGAGAGAGATGAGTTCCACTTGAAACTGATCAAAGCGGTGCGCACTGAATCACCGTTACACGCACCAGGCTGCGCGCCTTTCACATTATAATCTCATCTAATGTTATATTTCCTTAGAGATAAAACTAAACGAGACGCTCGGAATCATTCCCATCAAGTAGCGAGAATATCACGGGGAAATCGGTTAAAATACACCTTCATAGGTGTTGCATCACCTTGCGTACCTGGCTGTCTCCGGTCCAGAAAAAAGCAGCAACCCCGCCTTCACTGCAGTAATGGTACTGACCGCCATTCCCTTCCGCACACCGCTCAGGAAATTGTATAACGAATTACCGCAACACAATAGATGGAAACGAAAGGTTTGACGATGAGCCCTGATCAGCGCTGTTAATGCACACGGTGGGGAATAACAGAGGAATAATCACTTTATGAACCGCTCATTTTCCTGGGCACACACACACAGACACACACACACGGGTCTGCAGGGTGCACTCGACCAAACGAGTCAACCAATCCACAAAAAAATACATAAAAGGAGAGATAAGACATGCACAAGTGGGTCAGAAATGCGTGTCGATGAGATAAATCCCGCGAGAGTGAAGGGGGCGAGCATCCATGCGAAGCTTGGTACACGGTACACGGTGAAAACTACAAAAAAAAAATCATGTCTACCTGCACAAGTTGACATTTGGAGCGGTTTTCCTGGCTCCTCACGAGACACAGAGCATTTAGGAAACGGCGAGCAGATCCTGTTCCGTTCACGAGCGAGAGCCGCAGGTGTTATTTGTGTTTATTTCCAGGCCATTTGTCAGACCCGTTATCCTCGTTCAGGTAAACATGATGGTGATGATGGTGATGATGATGATGATGATGGCTCCTGTACGGACGCACAGAGTCACCGTCGTGTCGTCAGCAGGAGGAGAGAAAAAAAGGTGCTTTCCAGCCCCTCGGCTCACACACATCATGCCTCATAACGGTGTCCAAAAATATATATATATTTATGGGTTTACTTTTTTTATTGGCTGATACGATGTAAGAGGGGGGGAGTACAGGTAAGAAACCGGCCAATGAGAGACTCTGCCTCCAAAGGGTTGTCTAAATTTAAAGCTACGTGTAAATTTCTATTTTTATATTCTTTACTTCATAACAGGTGGACTCAAAAATACTCGTATTGAAAGGGAAATGCCTCAGCCCTGAAACACCTAGTCTGAGATCATGTTTATAACTATATCATGGAGGTAAAATCCCTGCAGGTGACATGAGAGGGTTATTACAGCTATATTAAAACAGAAACAAAGTAGGATAGTGAAGTTTTGTCAACACTGGCAACCAAAGACATGCTATAAGTCCATATATCTCCTTCTCCGTGTATTTTCAGCACGTGCAACGGTTCACAAACCCGATTTTACAGGTGCAAAAAGCAACAGTGGAGAATGTGCACTGGGAGCAATATGCAGGACAATCGACAAAAAACCCACGCCGATTAACAAAAAATGCTGGATTTATGAAGCTAAACTGGAGCGGATATTAAGGAAATGCATGCAAGCATGAAGATAAATTTCCCAAATCTACTTTTGGAGAATCAACAACACAATTTCCACTCTTACCTTAACTATATGCGAACATGTGGTGTTGCAGTTGTAGCAGGGAGGGGTGAACTGGAGATAAAATAAACATCCCATCGCTTTGCCATCACCGGAGCAGCAGTGAAGCCGACCAAAGCCCATGCAGAAAATCCAATGCATTCGCCGCAAAAGCACGATTTACCGTCCGGCCATTAAAAACAAACAGCTGAAGTTGACTTATTTTGAACGGGAGCTAGAAACTGAACCGTCCGGGGCCGAGTGAGCAGCAAGTTAGCATGAAACTAATCCCGTAACAACCTCGCCCTAAAAATTTCATCCACTACTAAACTACAAACTGCGCTCAACGGGCCACGTTGTTATGTGAAAGCCCCGTAACCTGCCGCCAAGAGTTGCCGTGGGTGGAAAAGTGGCTGAAAAGTACAGAAACAAAGAGGGAGAAAGTGTAGAAAACTAAAAAATACAGACAAGTATGAAGCGCTCCTCGGGTTATTATAACAGACGGATAACGGTTCACTCAGTCAGGCGGCCCCGTGCACCGCTAGGCGGAGAGAGAGAAGCCAGCCAGGTATAACGGTACACCACCACACTGGTATATGAACACACCAATACTCCCCAAAACTCCCCGGAACGTGCTCCAACTCACTCCCAAAAAGTCTCCAGAAGGAGTTTACCGAGTAAAAAGCTTGCCGGAAGCCCGCCCGGGTCGCTCATCGGCGGTTACGGAGGAGTTTGGACTTACCGCTGCTCCTCTTCGGGTTCGCCTGTTTTCTGCGCTTACACCTGGGGCCATCCGCCATGATCCTCTCGCTGAGTCTGAAACGCAGCCGCTCGCGAGTCACCTCCTCCCTCCCCCCTCCTCCTGTCTCTCCTTCCTCCTCCTCCCTCCTCACCCTTCTCACCCCTCCCTTCCCCTGTCCGCTTTACGACATCACCTTCCCCCAGCAAAAACACCTGGTTTGCGACACACTGGCCGCTTTTACGGTATCACCTTCTCAAACACCTCAGCACCACATGGCCCCTCCTACTGGCCGCACGTGGCTGTGTGGTGGTCCCATAGCTCTGTAGGGGTCGAACGGGGACTCACACGGTCGCTGTTCCTCCTGACTGGTCAAAAAAACGAAAATATAACAGCAAGGTGTTTCTCTGCAGGTGGAAGTGGAGAAATGTGAGTAGAGAATAGCTAGAGGGTAATGTGTCAGTGGAAGGTAGTGGAGGAAGTGTTCAAATCCTTTAAGTAAAAGTACCAGTACACCAGTGTAAAAATACTTCACCCTACTTAAGTAAAAGTAGCATACAGAAGCATTTTCAGCAAAATGTATTTAAGTATTCAAAAATAAATGTCCCTAGTCATTTTATTTTTTATGACAGTGACATGTTGGTACACTGTTTGTACTTTTAACTACTTTAGAGTCTATCCAAAATATTTTAGTCCAGTGGTTCCCAACCCTCCAAAGGGTCACATGATAACTCTCAGGAGTCATGAGATAATTAATGAGGGTTGGGAAGAAGAAAAAATAAGGTTGTGCTACATGTATTTGTAGTCATTTCTTGGACTTTTATTTTTCAAAATAATTTTATTAATTTGGAAATCAAACACTTATTTAAAGGAAACTACCAGAGAAGCTTAGAGGGTTAATCAGTTTTTGGAAGTGGTAAAAACTCATCTGAAGGAGTCACATGCCAAAGTGGTTGTGAACCGCTGGTTTAATCTTTAACAATGCATTGTACTTTTTGTGTCTTAATTTGAAAAGTAACTGGTAATTATGTCTGCCCGATAAATGCAGTGGATTAAAAGTACAATATTCCCCTCTGAAATGTAGTGAAATAGTAGGATAAAGTGGCATAGATAGAAATACTCAAGTACAAGTACCTCAAAATTGTACTTAATTACAGTGCTGCGTAAAGTATATGTAGGTCTAGTTACTTTCCAGCACTGGAGGAAGTATTCAGATCCTAAAAGAAGTCTTGAATTGCAAGTGAGAGTCAGTGATGGAGGAAGTATTCAGATCTTTTACAACAGTAAAAGTACTATAACCATGCAAAAAAAATACTTGTAGAACTTTTACTTTAAATGGAGCACATATGTACATATTACGTTTGTAATGAGGAAAATGTTCTTAAAGTATTAAAAGTAAGAGCACTACATGCAGAAAATCTTCACATTTGAGAATCTGGACCCATTAAATGTTTGGCATTTTTGCACAAGGATGATTTAAGATTATCAAAACAGTTGTCCTAATTTTCTGTCAGTCAATTAATCAACTAATCTTTTCTGTTTATATACTGATTGGTAGTTTAATCTATAACAACAGTTTTGTATGCAAAAAAAAAAAAAAAAAAGCCTTATACCCTTAAATATTTCACAATATTTCCCCCTGAAATGTCTTGGCGTAGAAGTTTTAAGTGGCATGAAAAGAATACTAAAGTGACATACAAGTATCTGTACCTCAAATTTGTACTTAAGTACAATACCTGAGTAAATGTACTTAGTTACATTCCTGCAACAGTGCATAATGTATCCTATTACTACAGATGTACTTCAGTATTAATATCACAATGTGATTAGATAGATGGATGGATGGATGGATGGATGGATGGATGAACAGACAGGTACAGACAACAGGTAACTACACAGCATGAGCAGCACAAAGGGTACCACACACAGAGACATTAGCAAACAATCTGGCACCTGACTGGGAAAAAAGGGCTGGTATAAATACTGGCGAGCAGATTAGAGAAGTGAGGAACAGGTGTGTAGGAAGGCAGGGAAGTTCCACTGATTGAACATGGTGAACATGTGAGCAGGTGGATCTGGAAACAGGAAGAAAGTCCACGGACGTCTGGACATCTGGTGGGCGGGTGGAGGATGATAGTCGACCAATAAACGGGGCTGAGACAGAAATAATGAACAGGGTGGCCTTGTTCTGTAAATTAATGTGTTGAAGTTCCATTGGTGTTAAAATGCAACATGTGACGCCTAAAAATGTCAAGACCCGAGTCCAGAAATACATGCTCACACTTACATAAAGTTCTGTTTTGTCCGCAGCAGGGACAGAAGTTCAATGACAGTTCACAGCAGGTCAGGGGAGTGGCCTTCACGGTCCTGACGAGCTATTCTTGTACCTGCCGATGATCAAGTTTCCAGCTCAGACACACCAGGTGCTGCGGTGAGCCTCTCACAGCCAGCAAGCCTCCTCCTGACACTGTGGAGAATGGGTGTGTGTGTGTGTGTGTGTGGGGTGGGGTGGGGGTGAAAGTACACTGCAGAGGATTAACAGGGGGACAGAAAGCATGAGATTATATGCATTGTTCAAAGGTGGTTCATTGTTGGGGTGCTGCATTCAGCTGCCTGACACAACAGTGACATGACAACATGAGTGAGCTCTGACTGGATTGTGCAGGTTTTATACAGGAGGGAAACATGGAGAGAAGTGCTTCAGTGATGGTGCAGCTCAGCACTTTAAAGTCTTAACCTTTAAATTTCAAGTACACCAAGGTCACGCATTCTTAGAACATTTGTAATCAGCAGCATGCTTATATGAAGTTCAATATTTTGACACAGGAGTGCTTTTCTTTAATTACTGTACCATTAAATGGAAATGATCTGATGCCTTCCAAGTCATTTTAAAAATATATGCCATTTGATCTTACTTAATACTCTTTACCCCACATTTGTCTGACAGTTATAGTTACAGTTACTGTGTTTTGTTTTTACATGAGCTTATAGAATATGCCTCACTGTTAGAGGTTCAACTGCACAACACTATATAAAGTAGTCCACATTAACTCCTCTTTGGCCACACATTAAAATGCCTCTTACACATTAACACATAATACAAATAATAAACTATATAATGTAAGACTCAGGGAGTGACCATTGTTAATAATGAGTACTTTAAGTTATAATGCATTTTGCTGCTAATACAAAATTGAATGCAGGACTTTAAAATGTAACAGATTAGATTTTACATTATTACTTGTATTTTTACTTAAATAAAGATCTGAATGAAGTGTGCTTCTTATTTATCCAGTCATCCTCAGAGTAGATAATAGACGAAGATCCAATATTAAAACTGGTAAGACGTGTAGTACACTGAGGATGCTGTGTGGGTGAATTTTTTCTGGTAACTGATTCATTCACTCATATGAAATACACTACGCAATTTACAAGTGATAACTCCATTGATAGCTGAGACTGTTTGAGAGAAAAAGTGATTCTAGCTTTGACAATCAATGAGTTTCTTTCTGGTTTTTCTTTATTGAATATGTTTGGACTTTGTTGGTTAGAAAAAGTAAGTTATCACTTTTGACATTAATTGGTCTGTGTAATTGTTTTACATTTTACTGACTAAATGTGCTCTGAATAGTATCACTTAGTAGATAAAGTGCCGTGTTTGGCTCAAATTGACCAGTTTAACAGCCTTTTCCACAGCAGACATTTTGACTTGTCAAAGCAGGAAAAGCACAGGTGTCACTAATAACATTAACGAGACCTCTGTTCTGTTCTGTTCTGTTCAGTGTCCTGACAGTGAGCCAGCATGTTCAATACCAGGAGCCTGGAACTGAACTCAGCCAACTTTAATGTTATTATTTACACCTGTGATATGTCAGAATAAGTTCTGTAATTGTTTATTTGATAAACAGAAAGTCAGTTACAATTTTGATTATTTATTAATTGCTTTTTGGTCAGAGCTTCACATGGGAATAAACCTGTTTTGTCTTTGTTGTGCAGGCTGAATGAGCTGGGACTTAATTGGCCAATTAGGCAGCAGCCAATCATATTGGGAGGTAATTACTGTCTTTCCAGTGGTAGCACACAGTTTTTGGCTCAGCCTGGAGAGTAGCAGGGGTTTGTTTTCCACATGTGTTGAGCTTCAGCTGTTCTGTGGCAGCATAAAGACCTTGGTTTCTATCTTAAAGAGACACTTTACGCATGTAACACATGAACACAAGTTCACTTTCAGGCTGTGAAGAGTTGAATTATCTGTGGCTCTGGTGGGAGCCTGAAAAAATATCCCTGTTGATTTCATCTGGCCTGCATTACAAACTCGGGTTGCTGAGATTGAAAGGTGTGGGCGTTCACCAGGCAGCGCTTGTCTAATGAAAGACACAAGTTGTGTGATGGGAAGTGTAGGATCCAATATTTTTGAAGCTAGAGCCACATTGAAAATAAAAATCAGGGTGTCTCGGCCTCTGCTGCTTCGATGTCTTTCTTACATCAGTCTTTTGAGAGTCCCCGAACCGTATGTGCGTAATACTCCTTTAAGCGTAAACACAGCAAAGGAAACGCATACGCAGACTAGAAGACATACTGTACACATTGAAGCCCTGTTCATGTGCATTCTTACTCTCCCTTCACTGCAAACATAATCTGCTCTAGATTCAAATGTAAAACCCAAATTATAAAATTATTATTATTATTATAATTTTTGATATGAAATCATTTCTATATAAATGGAAGTATATTTGACGTGGCTGGAAGGTTTTGTGTGTTACAGTCTCTTTCCTCAGCACCTACACACACACACACACACACACACACACACACACACACACACACACACACACACACACACACACACATTTATCATATCATTTTGGTAGATCTGTCCATCAGTTTGAACTAAACCCCCTGCGACACAGCAGTAATGCTTTAATTGAGTCTCCCACTGGCAGGATATGAAGGGCTATAGAGTCCTCTCCTATCTGGGGGGTCGTTGCTCTCCTACATTACAACGTCTCTACAGGCGATTGCTGTCCTGCTGCCTGTGAAGTGAAAGAGGAAATGGATGCCATTATTCAATGCTAATTTGGTATTGACATGAATATTGGGCTCAGAGGGCTTCTGGGCTTTTCTCTCTCGCGCTCTTTAGTAAATTCATTTGTATTTCTGCTGGAAAATCTTTCTCGATGGGAAGTCAGCCAATAGACTATGAGTATTGTTCTTTGAAGAGCGGCTTAGCCTCAGGCCAAATGACTTTTTATTCCTTCATCAGCAGTTTCTTTAGTCATGCGTGAGGTAGGGGTTCTACCTTTAAGTGTGAAGCTATGGATCTGACTGAGCTATACAGGGAATTTAGCCCCTTAACCTGTTGGTGTTACTGCCTAACTCCAGTAACCATTTAATGACACAGGATGACAGTGGCGGCAGCGAGGTGTATAATTAAGTTTGAAAATAAAGAATGTATGCCACTGTCTATTTTAGGGGTGGGTCTGTTATAGGGTAGGAAACATTACATGCTTCGCAGGTCTGGGCTATATAAATAAATTGGACTATAGCTAAAAGGCTAACAAATGTCGATGTCTAACAAATCTTTATGGTTTATGTACTAACTAAGATATTTTATATGTTTATATTCATTTTTTTTGTGTTTTATATTCTTCATGTTTAATTTTTTGTGTAACTATTAATCTTCAGAGCTTAGATAATAACAACCAAGAGTGCAAGCAGCAGTTTTTTTATAGTTGTTGTCAAAATTTCTAACTACACTAGACTCAGGTAGAGCTTCAACCTTTTATACCTTTTTGTACCTGATGCATGCTAATGTTAAATGCTAACACAAACAATTGTAATAAAGGTACCGTGGTGCCTTTGATGCCACAACTCACTGAGACCTTTCCCACTCTAATGTGATACTTGTTTTCATTCTAATGTCGATGTATTGGCTCTAATAGATTTGGCCTTTGAAGCAGAGCTGTCCTCTCAGGCTAAATGTGTGCTGCCCCCCCCACCCCCCACCCCCTTAGTGTTTTGTTTTAATGCGTGTCAGGTGGTCCACAGGTTGGTGGAAGCTTTCGAGTAAAAAGTGAGGACAAAGGCACACAGCTATACTCTGTCTCTGATATGTTAATCAACCCAAACATGTAACATTTCCTCTGAACAAATCAATTAACTTCAGCTCTACTGTTCTAGTTCAGTACCATAGAGGGGCTCAGTGGCCAAAAGATGAATAATGTAATTTTGTGTCAGGATGAGTAATGCGGGGTACAAATCACTTGTCTGGATGAGTGGCTGGGGAACTGATAATGGCGAGTCCTCGAGTTACCTTTATAAGGCGGGAGGAGAGAGGAGATAATTCATCTGCTCGCCCTGTCACTCTCTCTGTTAATGAAATGCCGTAAAGGCAGTGTAGCTGCATGACATTATGAATGGCGAGAGGGGCATGAACCTGGAATAAAGGAAACTATCTGCTGGGAAATGTTTACTTTATGACAAGGTTAATTAAAAGGGTTACATTTGAAGCCTCGGTTCAGTTTTAACCTGGCATGTAAATGTTTTTACACGATGATATGGATCTTTGAAGTGACTCATTAATCTGTCCATTACAATAAAGGCAAACTCAGGTATTTCTAAAACTTGATTATTGGGTTTCCAATCATGCAAAGTGCTTTTTTCATTTTATTGATCACCCATTGATTGAGACAGTTTGATGTGAGCTTCAGTTGCATCCTGCTACCTGAGATAAGAGCTGTGTTTGACAGTACAAAGTCTGGACGGGTGTATTGGCTTCAACAGGTAAACCAAGGGTCAGTTGGCTGACCGCTCTCCCAGGTGTGTGTGTGTGTGTGTATGTGTGTGTGTGTGTTATTCTGTTTGTCTGATCAATAAACAGTCTAAACACCACAGGAAAGCAGGTAATAGGTAAAGTGATGAGGTGGACTCCAACACCAAGTGGTTTCTTTTATGGTCATGTGTCTGTCTGACGTGATTTAAATATCCTCTAACACTAACTTAAACTTGCATTAAACAATATAATTGGATCGAGCAATCAATTAATCGACCGTGTAACGTTCATAGTGCAGAAATGACACAATACAGCTGCTTTTACACCTCTTTTATCTCACTGGTTTGGTTTGACAGCCAGCACATGTACTGTATGGTTCAGTCTCAGACAATTTTTATCAACCTTACAGACATTTATAGTGAAAACACTGTCTGACATCCACTTCAGTATCTCTCACAAAAACAAATGGAAATGTCAACAAACTGGTGAAAAAATTGGTGAAAAGCCACCATCGCCAGCACAAAAAATTAAATATTAGCTTTAATAAAGTAAATTAAGCCAGTGAAAAAGGCAGTTTGCACTGTGTCTTATTTTGTTTACAGATTGTTTCCATTCATCAGGTCTAATTCAAGACTAACACTGGAGTAACCGTCTCGTAATAATGTGTGAATGCATTAGGAAGGGGTTTCCTGTCCTTTCTATTCTGTTGAAAAGGTGTGAAAGCAGTATACACTCACTGTAAAGCACCTGCCATAGCACTAAACTGTAGACTGACAAGAGTTTGTGAACAAAAGCAGATCTGAAAGGAGGGAGAGAGTTTGACTTCAGCTTCTCAACTGGGCAGAAATATTACCCAAAATGATTGTGAATGTTTGCAACATGAACTTTTTAAAGCCCATGGTATTTGGGGCTGTTTATCTGACAGCTTGTTTTTGGTATTTTTTTTTCGGCCTCCTATTGGCCAAAAATAGATTAATGCAGCTTTAAAGATACAAATCACACCAACTCCCCAATGTAGCTGCTCAAACATACACTCATGCAATCCAAACATCAACATATACTCACACACACTCCCACTATTCGCCTTCCAAATGATTCAACACCTCACTATGAATGACAAAGTAACACCCCTCACCCCCTTTCCTCTCTTGCACAACATTAATTTCCTGTGCAGTGGCCATCAACCTCATCACATCACTCTGGTGATCAATAGGCCCATGTCCAATTCAGGTGATGTGTGCAGAGATAACCTGGCCTGTTTGCTCACTCTCAGCAGTGGTAGTGGTCAGCCTGTAGTGTCCAGTGCACTGAGTCACACGCAGAAACAGGAGCGACTGATGTCATTTTGCATCACTTCATCTCCGCTGGGACCCAGACACACAGTGTTTGTGTGACTGCGTTTGTGTGTGTCTGTTAATGCGAATGCCACAGCGCAAGCCTTTCTACATGGCTGGATGTGTATGAGTGTGTTTTTATTGCATGCCTGTGTGTGTGTAACGCAGTGCTCGTCCTGAGGCACTGCCTGCTGTTCAAGCCCATACCTGGAGGCTGACCTCATTTGTTGCAGCACTGCAGCTGCGGACACATGGAAGTCACATGACTAAACCCTCCTCACTCCATATGGAACAAAAGCCTCCTGCTACAGGCCCTGCTGACCTTATTCTAACAGCAGCCATTTTGAGCTCCATGCTAGGAAACTCTACTTCCTCTAAACTTCCTGTGAACCCTTAAAATGAAGCAGCTTCTACCTGCGACCCCTCCACTTTGCATATGTCAGGAAGTGGTGAGAAAAAAAGATTTTCCCTCCTCAGATTGTTTCATTTAAATATTTTTTGGAGGCAAAACAGAGGGTAAGACCATCTGGTATTCCGCTAGGAAAAAAGCAAGGCAAAATGTAGAAAAGAGAAAAGAGCATGATTTTGTATTCCCCCTTCATTCTTATCCTATTAATCAGCTTACGACTCCTCACATTGATCTCTTGACCCCTTGGCAGGGTCCTGACCCTCAGGTTGGGAACCACTACTCCAGTGTTACTTCAACCCAAAAGTTGAATTGCCGATTTAAAATTAAGTGCAGTTAAATAACTGAGATAACTTATACGTATAAGTACCATCTTTTACCCTCAGACTCATGTTTTAGCATCTTTGCTGAAATCTCACAGCAGTGAAGTGAGACTTGCAAATCGTCACACTATCAAAGAAAATAAAAGGTGTTTATTATCATCCTCCTTTGCACCGTAGAATCACCTGCTGCACTCCTGACAGCAAGGGGGGGCGGGGGGCGGGGGGGGGGCTGTCACCTGATATGCACTTCTGCTGAGCCTATTCAGAACATCAAGTTTGATTCTGCAGTTCAGTCTGATTTTTTTGCCTGATGTTGTTTGATGTGCTAGTTTTGAGTTCGTTGTTTTCAGGTTCAAAGTTAATACATTACAGTCCGCATGAAATTAGATGTGTTGTGAAGTTCTGCTATTTTCATGGCACATATTTTGACTTTACGAAGCAGGAACAAGACGGGTGTAACAAATAGCATTAATGACGGCTCCATTCCGTGGAGGTGGACCAGAAAGCCGTGCCAGTGATTCAACATGCATATTACCGCGCCTTTAAAGTGGCACGACTAAATGGAATATGGATGTTATTAATCTTATTAGTTACATCTATGCTTTTCCTGCTATAACAAGTCAACCTTTGCTGCATGCTTTCCCATGTTTCCTGTGTGACTCTTTACTGTAAGCTATTGAATACAGAAAAAAGAAAGAAAGAAAGAAAGAAAAAGAAGCTTTCGTATAAAGTGAAATGTCAATGTCTTCTTTGATTATAAAGCAGGTCTAGGTTCTATATTAATACCGTGAAAGTATCAAAGCGCTCAGACCACAGAGAAATGCACACAGCTTGTATTCACAAACTGGGCCTTAAAACGAACTGCTAGGACTTCTGTAACTATGTGATGTCACAACAAAGCAGTCACCACTCTCAGCCCCGCCCTAAGCCCACCCAGACCCACCATCCAGCCTTGCAGGATTTGGTTTCTCTTAGTGTTTACGTGAAATCTGCTACATTTTATTGGATCACTCAGAAAACAGTCAGCCAATTAGAAGAGAAGCTCAGAGCCCCCTCTCTTCTGATTGGCTCACTGACATGGTTTTACTAGAGCTCCAGAGAGAAGCCTGAGAGGGGAGATGTAAAACTACATTGAGATGTTTTTTTTCTTTTCTTAAAACTACAACTATATCTTCTTATGGATCAACACTTCAAATAAAACACCGGAAAAGTGTAAAATATAGGACTTTTAAATAATTAGATATCAAAAAATACACCTGGATAAGATATCAGTGACCTCTTAGATTTGCCAAAAACACCTCCATTTCTATCTGTCTGGAAACCTAACATGTTTAATGTTTGACCTGTGGCTCTTCAATGCAGCCCTGTCGTTATCCCCACAGGATGTCAGTGTTTGGCTGCGTGATACATATACAGTACATTATTCCAGGTCCTATTTCCTATCGGTCTTATTGTAAACTCTTTCTCCAGTCCAAATGCATGCAATGACTTTGTTCCAACCACCAGACTGCACACAGACACCTGTGTCAGTATTTTAATTACACCCTGTGTTAGACCTTTTTGCAACCGATCCACTACAGGAGCATGTGTTACCTTTGAGAATGAGCTCAGTGGGCATATGTGTGGGAAGATGAAATATTCCTTGCACACGGGCATGCAAATTGTATTGAATTAAACAACCTACTACGGCAAAATGCAGGCACATCTATGAAATTTCCATGCATATGAGTGGAAGTAACAGGCAGTGCTGCATAGGAATTATGGCTCTACAACCTTTTACAGCTGTGACTTTACTGCTGATGCACTGTGAATGATACACAGGCTTTAGGATTTCATTAAAACATGTCAGAGATGCCTTAAATTGACATGTTTCTATATTTTGTGCATGTATTTCTATTCTACTGATCTGAAGTCCTACTCCCCTTTTAGTAGCAGGATTCAGCAGCATAATGTGATATTGTTTCTCACCCATCCTCTGTGGTCTCGCATCCCATCAGCGATGACCTCACCCCTGCCTCAGCCCAAGTGTATGATGGGATAGGCGAGCAGTGCTCAGTGTCTGAGTAGAGGGTAAGTCACTGCTGAGACGTCCCCGTGACTCATCCCAGTTGACATTATTCAAGATGAAAGTCAGACTTGCTGCTTGTCATGCTTTTGCTAATAACTGGAAGAAAAGGAAAGGAATGAGGAGGAAAGGAGGACTATCAAAGAAAAGAAAAGAAAAACCTCATATTATTAATGCTCTGTGTTGAGGTCATGGCTGTGACTCCAGTTTATTCTGTGTATTTCTGGTGTTTTCCCCTGTCTATTTCTCTATCTGTGTGTGTGTGTGTTTGTGTGTGTGTTTGTGTTTGTGTCGCTGGTGGGGCACACCTCCCTCTCTCTCAGCTTCCTGATTGCCAATCTGCCTGAACACCTGCCATCCATCTTCTCATCAGCCCAGCAGCGTATCTCCCCCGGTTCTTCACCCACTCTTCACCAGATCATTGTTTCAGCCAGTTTGGTATCACACGCTCAGGCTCCTCGTCTCCTCGTGCTTCAGGATAACCTGACCCATGCCTGCTCGTCTCTCTGCCTGCTCGTTACACTGTCACGCCCCGCAAACCACCTCAGCTTCGCTGGTCTTCAGCCTCCCTCAACCCCTCACCTCTCCTGCCTGCTCCCCCTGTCCACCCCCCTCCCTCCCCGCCTGCCTGCCTGCCTGCCTACCAGTCAGTCATCCAGCCCCACTCACCACTGACCAAGCAATAAACCCTTTCTTTTCCTCCTCAATCTGAGTCGCTATCCTGCACTTGGGTTCCCCTGCTGATCGTAACACCAAGTAGTTAATAACATCACTGGGAATGACTTCAATAGTGTAAACTCACATGGTGCAAGACCAGGGAACGTCATGTGTCTGTGGTTTTGCACAGATCATCTATAGAGCTACATTAGTGTGTGGTATTTGTTCCCCATTATGTGCAGATTGCACAGTTTTTACATGAAAAATTTGTTTTCAAAACTGATTAAATCCATTTTATCCAGACAATATAATTTATACATATTACTGATTTTATTGTGACAGTCTTCTGGAACATAAAACATGTTAATATACAATCAGATCATGTTGATTAGTGTAATGTAAGTGTAAGAGTTTCCTGTTTGTCTTCTACAGTCTGGATGTAAGTATTTGAACAGCTGAAATAAAACAATAAATACTACATTAAAGTGCCAACTCTCAGCTTTCATTTGAGTGGGTTGACATCAATATAGAAAGAACAATGTGGGAGCCCTTTGAACATATGGTGCAAATAAATAAATAGATACACATGACGTCAAACAAAGTCGTCTTTGTGGCCTGAAGTCTTCAGCAAGTTGAATGCAGCTCAGTCGATCTGAGATCAGGTGACTGACTTCACCCTGAGAAGCTCTTTTTGCTTGTTTTGGCTCATGTTTAGGATCATTATCCTGCTGAATGATGAAATGTTGTCCAATGTGTTTCGATGGATTTGGTGAATCTGAGCACAGAATAGTCCTGTTTACCTCTGGATTCATCCTGCTGCTCCAGTCAGCAGTGAAATCATCATCATCTATATTACCCTCTGTCTGAGAGGAAGCATGATAACATGTTGTCTAACAGCTGTATTCTACTTTGTTCATTGTCTTAGTTTAGCATGTTAGCATGCTAATGTTAGCAAATTAGAACTAAACACAAAGTACAGCTGATGGGAATGCTAGATTAGTTTTACATGTCATAATCCAAAGTGTTGGACAATTTTGACCTGGCACTATATGAAAAGCCTGGGGTCATTATAATTCATCCTCAGGGGATTATGAATATTTGTACCAAATTTCATGGCAGTTCATCCAATAATTGTTGAGACATTTCACTGAAAAGCAAAAAATGCCAACCCTGCGGTGGCGCTGGAGGAATCGTCAAGGGATGACCAGGTTTATTGGGATACGTCATCTGGGAACCATGAATGTTTATACTAAATTTCGTGGCACTGCATCTCTTAGTGGTTGAGATATTTCAGTCCAGATCAAAGTGGTGGAACAACCAACAGCTGTAGTCATGGAGCCGTGCTGCCAGCATGGCTAAATTGATGGTTTCCACAAATGCTAAAATTGTGAGGGAATGGGAAAGAGGAATATTGTTAGGTAGAATATGCATGTAACTCTACGCTGCTCACATCTGTCACTACAAACAGATAAACGATGGGATGCTTTGACATCACCTTCATCACAACAGAGAGATCAGGCCATTGCCATTATCTCTACTCATTTACTCTTGATAGGTACCTGTACATGCATACAAACACACTTAAATTGCTCTGTTTCAGTCCACTGAGCAGCATTCATCATCACACAGGTAGGACCCCCCCCACCCCCTCCCCCTCATCAGCCTCAGATCAGCAGAATCCATCCACGCTCCACTCCTCACTGTTCTGACACTAATTGCACTTTGTCGAGATCAAAGTGCCTAACGGTGTTTCCTCCGCTCACCCCAAAATTCACCTTGACACTTGACAGTCACTGAAAGAGGCTTCATATCTTCCACATCAGACAGATATCTAGTACGATGTGATAAAAGCCAAATTTAATATTCAAACCCCCCCTCTTTTTTTTTTTTCCTCCAACCTGCCATCCTCATCCTCATCTGCACTTCTTCACAACTTCAGAATCACACTTTAATCTGCCGGGTCTCGTTCAAAGTGAGTAACAGCGGGAAAAGTTAGTGTCTGTACAGTTTGATGCCCTCTTACAGCTGTGGCATGTTGTGCGTGATTACTGGTGAAGATTTCCTCTTCAAAAAGGAACCAGTCTGTAAAGTTAAAATAAAGGGGGGAACCAGACTACAAAATTTGACAAGTAAAAAATGTCTTAAAACATCGTTTGTTTAGATTTTTCTGGCATCAGTGACTGGAAGATGATGCATCCTATTTTTCTCATGTTAAAGCAAATTTTATACATAAACTGGACTCAGATTTATTAGTGTTGAGTTTTATTTTCAGCTCTAAAGAGTGATAGATTTTATGAGATGATTTGAAAATATGTCAAAAAATATATATCTTTAAAAATGTGTCTGAAATAAAGTTGTAAACATACTTAAAACCCCCTCAGCTAGTTGTTATTTGCATAAAAAGCTCTTCTCCAGCTTCAGTCTTGAACCACATGTGAACAACGCTAGAAGAACAACCACTTTATCTGGTTATTGACCCACAACAAGGCCAGCCGCTCGCCCCTCCGCCCGCAGGACGCCTCCTGCCTGCGTCTCTTTGCCTACCTTGCCAGGAGCGCTGGCGACACCTGGAACACGGGAAGTGCATAAAGGATTAAATTATGAATGGAGATCCAGCGAGGCAGAAGGAAATGGTTGTGATAATAGCATGACAGCATATTTAATTTGCAGATAATTGCACTTTGGGGGCTTTTAAGAGGCTCGTCTCACACTGGCATTTTTAATGAAATGGGCAAATCATGGCTGTTGTCACCTTCCAGCCACTGAAGAAACTTAAGGTAGATAAAAGAAAAGAAAGGTAAAAGAAAAGTGACTGAATGGACTGTGTCAGCCATTTTAATGATTCAATATTGTCATTTGAATATGAAAAACCAGGTCTTTGCACCACCACTGTTACATGAGCGCACTCTGACTTCAGAGGGCTATGGTTGATCATTTTCTGTTTTCATTCGATAGGATTTCATTGGAAAGCCTCAAAGTACAATTAAATGTGTATTTGCAGGAACCATTCGCAAACACATATCAGTACATTTGGGATCACAGATAAAAGCTTTGCTGAGCCGTGTGTTTGCACGAATCTTTTACTTTGTTCTACAAACACAGCTCCACAGTTGCACCTTTTCAAGTCATATGCCCTACATACTGTACTATACTTCAAAATAATGAAATTCTCACATTTTTGCTATTATTGCCTCAGTGAATGTGAGACAATTCTGCTCATATCGAGAAATGTTTGCCTAAAAATACGGAATATATTTGCAAAATGACAGGCCAATATGGAAAATGTTTTTGCACGATCCTTCCACACAAAACCAAGTGTTTTTTTTAACCTAAATCTAACCAAACGTGAAGAACTTAAAGGCATTAAGGTCTATTTTGTAGCAGTTACAAGCTTTCAGTCACATCAGATGATCTTCCTCAGCAGGAGGAGTCTGTCCAGTTGCCATGGACTGGTAAATATTCAAATTTCCTGATTTCTGAGCATTGCGCACTCTGAGCAGCTCAAGACATTTGTTATTGTTTCTTGAGAAAGCACCGAAAAATCATGATGCTGCTGATAGGAATGCCAAATCAGACTCTCATGTGGGTAATTTTTAAATGACAAATTACCTGGTTTGTTTTTTATTCTGGACGATGTGTTGGCAAAGACAACCATTATATTGAATGTGTTGAAAGGTTATTTAAGCAACTGTTGAACAGAGACATTAAAGAGACAAAAGTATTAGAGAAGCATACACCTGATTTCTGATGAAAACAAGTGTTATGAAGTTTGTTATTATTATTGAATAAATATCTATTAAATTATTCATTATTAATTAATGGTTGTTAAAAGGAGCTATTTGTAAGTTTTGCTATTGCTACATAGCTAATGTTAGCATTAACAGCTGTTTATTAACCAGTGTAGATGAAGTAACAAAGTAAAATATATTGTGTATGTTATGTTATGTATTAAATAATAAATAAAGTTGACTGGATTACTCTTGGTACATAAATCTGACTGGACTTGCATCTGCTCATGCTGATCAGTAGAAGTTCATGCTGTTAGCTTACAGGCTAATTTAGCAGGTGGGCACTAGTCTTGAAGTGCTGCAGATAACCTGTTGGAGGTGCTTTACAGAGGGAAATCACTGCTCATCCTGGTGTTATGATTTTGACATGTTCCTCTCCCACATTCATGATATTCCTACATTAAAATATCATCACCTGTATTCTGTAATGTCATGCAGAACAACAGTGCAACCTTAAAAGCCAGCAGTGTGTCCTGAAAATAGATGTAACACAATATTCCTGCAAGACCCCACTCAGGGAGGAAACCCAACACCCCTCCACCTTAGACAGCAGCAGACATTTGTAATCCCTCCTGCCTCTCTCCTCTCCTCTCCTCTCCTCTCCTCTGGTTGCTGCTCAGCTGAGCACAAAAGTGGAAAAAGGTAATCTGTGTCTCAGGAACAAGGGCACACACTCGACGGCTCACAAGCATTTAAATGAACTGAAGTTTGAGATTCCTATTTTGCCGATTAATGAGGTAATTCATGTAAACGGTTTGGTTTCTCATTAGCATACTGTAATGAGTAGAGCAGAATACTTCACTCACTGCCCTCTTCTTCTTCCTTCTCTGCCCCAGCATCAGCAAGCCACACTGCCATTTACAGGCAAATTAATACAAAGAGACAGCCGTGACCTCCTGACGTGTGTCTGCGCATGTGTGCGTGCGTGTGTGTGTGTGTGTGTGTGTGTGTGTGTGTGTGTTACCAGCTGTTTCATTCAGCCATCTGTGGTGTCAGATGTTTGTAAGGATGCTGGAAGTTTCTTGGCTTGGTTTGACAAACACAAGTGCACATTTTGAGCATGATTTGGCACACACACACACACATACGCGCGCACACACACAAAGCTTCAATCATTGGTCCTCTTCTCACCTTATTTCTACATTTCTTTCTCCCACTCTTTTTGTCAGTTCAGCTCAATTCAATTTAACTCAGCTCGGTTCAGTTGCTGCTTCCTTGGCATGAAATTGCAGAACTGCTACACCAGAGTGTGACAAAATTAATTACTAGAGAGGACAATAACAATTAAAACGTATCAGTAACACTATGTTTTAGGCTGTATTGTTGCAGATCAGAATTGGTTATGAAGAAGAGGTTTTATGAGTGCAGGCAAGACTCATAAACTTATATTTTACATTAGAAAGGGAGCAACCAGCAGTTTTTAATAGATAATTCTGGATGATTACAAATAGGGGTTTTATTTTCATATCGTTCACCATTTCACCATCAGTTATGATAACATTATGGGATCAAGTTGATTGTGGATTTGAGAAAAATTGCCACATCGGCAACAGTACAGCAACAAAGTTTGATGGGGCAAGAAACACAAGCAGTCAGACAATGGGAATTAAATGATATAATTAAACTATGAATCAAAGATCCAAGTTTTATAGCAGAATTATCCTTTTATGTTTCTTCGGCATGTCCAAGACTAAGAGATACACAAACTGTAAATTAACTGAAAGACTTAACATCTCTGAACAATAACAATTAACTATCTAAAATATGTTGTCTGGGATTTTACCAGTTCAAAACTTAGACTTAAATGTTTTGACTTCCTTCAAGGAGTCAACTCTCACAGTAGTCAAGTCCAAACCAAGACTCAAGCCCAGATTTTTGAGATTTAAGTCTGACTTGAGTCAGGCCTTACACCAAGGTATTAACAAAAGGTTTTGGATTTTGGGGGAATTATTTTCTAATATAACACAATAAATGCTTTTAAGCTGGGAAGTTCACTCTTGATCTTTGGGAAGACTGTACGTAACAAAGGAGGCTGGCTCCAAAAGCAAGTCAATCTCCACAGACTCCCATGTTAAAATGCCTATCTTTACAGCAGAAATAAACGTGTTTACAGGTATGCACCGAAGTCTCAGCTCTTTGCCAATCTCAGCCCACTCTGAGCTCCAAAAACGCTCTTCAGAAACCTATGGGACTAAACATCCGCAGTGATGCCAGCAGCTCTGGCTGTCGGGCGGGGGTGTGGGTGGTGTCTAGAGTTGAAAAGTTAATGTCTCTCCTGATGTTTCGATGGTCGATCATTTTGACCTCCTCCCACTTGATGCTCTGACATGTTTTGGTCTGGTGCTCACAGACGGCTGATGTTGTCTGTGTCCGATGTAGCTTTCTCCAGCTGTTGCATGTGATGTTGTACATCTACACCGCTCCAGTTTTCCTGTCTGCGGTCTTTAATTCACGACATTGTGTGAGCTGAATCAGTCGACATGATGGAACAGCGTGTGGAGAAGTCATCTCCTAACCCCCCAACTGCTTCAGTGACTGGACATCAGAAGTTTATACTTTACTGGCATGTGTGGATCTGGATGAATGTGAAACAGGGTGATTGTCAGCGACCTGCCAGAATAAATACAGGCAAGAAAAAAAAAAAAAAAAGAAGAAAATCTGTGTTGCATCTCAGTTGGACACCTCCAAAAACGACTCCATAAAGCCGCTTCCCTTCAGCTGATCGGCCAGGTGATCATAACGAACGCCAGGATGCTGTAAAGAATTACAGAGCTGATGTCTGAACAGAACAGCAGAGCAGAGAGCCGGTGAGATCCTTCCATGTACCTGTCAGCCTGAAATGATGGCTGACTTCCTGTGGGCCCGAGAAACACTAATAGTCTCCAGCTGGACAGAAAGAAATCTTCACCATGTGTGTGTGTGTGTGTGTGTGTTTGCTTCTAATAGCAGGAAACTTTACACCTACGTTAGGTCAGAGGATGACTTAAACATATGTGAATTTCCGTGTTCACCTGATGTGGTACTTTCCCAGCACAAGAAAAGATGTGACTGTTAAAGGCTGAGAATCAAACCGGAGGTGATTTCATGAACTCTGCACTTTCTCACATGCTGGGAATTTCTCTCCTCGCGTCAGGTAGATGATACTGTGGAGTTTTGGCAGAGCTGTATCTTATTTTCTGGAGAATTTGCAGCTGCATTACAAATGTCCTGCCAACACTGTCTGCTAGTGTCGTGGAGGTCCACTGGAGATTTTATATGTGCAAATAATGGCCAGATACACTGTATAACAACCAGACCCGAGGTGGGAACAAGTGATTGTGTTTCTGTGGCAGGAGGCTACACTCCACACTGACAAGGTGAAAACATGTTTTTAAAAAATTTTGCAAGTTCATAAAAATCTAAAATTCTCCTGTTTACAAGAGTATTCAGACCTTTGCACACCTGGATTTGGGCAGTTTATCCATTTTGATCCTGACAGATCAGCAAGAAGTGTCTGTGAACTGCCATCTGCAGGTCCCTCCATAGATCTTCTATAGGATTTAACTATGGGATTTGGCTTGGTCACTCAAAGACAATCACAGGCTTGTGCCGAAGCTTCTCCAGCATTGTCTTGGGTCGCTGTCGTGCTCTCCTGAGCAGGTTCACATCAAGGACCACTCTGTATTTGGCTGCATTCGTCCTTCCCTCAGTTCTAACTATTTTAACACTTCAAATCTATTTCCCTCAGAAGAAGAAAGAAAAGGAAGGAAGGAAGGAAGAAAGAGAGAAAGAAAGAGGATGTAAGAGGATAGATTAAGTGCATGCTGTAAAAGCTAAATGCAGGCTGTTAGTTTTATACGAGCAATAAGCTAACCCAGACTCACCTGTGGTCACAGTGACTTTATAGTTACGGCATCCTAAACTCTCAACAGTCTCAAACTGAGAGCAGGTTTCTCCCTGTGGATAAAAAACACACATCTACTCATCAAACTGTGGCTGATTTGGGTTTCTGCTACTTCATCTGCACATTATTTCATAATTATCGACATACACTTCCTGCAGGTTTGGAAGGTGTATAGTGAAGTGTCTGTATCTTGTTTCTGTAGCTTCTAGCCCAATACGATACCGACCTCACCTAACTTTACTGGACTGAAATGAAACATTATCAATTCATCTCTCCACATTCGCCTTAAATATTTATTTTCTTTTTTTCCCCCAGTCTTTAAAATTTCTTTGTACTCAGGCGAGAACTTCCTCTCGTAATCCTGTCATGTATGTTTCATGGCAGAAATCCACTCAGCCCTGTCGTATCTAAAATTGCAGCTCAGTCGCTTTGATCTGAGAGGAAAAACTGCAGCGTGTCTCTAAGGAGGGAACAGACGAGCATTTCTCACTAGTCTCTAACATGTGTCCAAGAGTTTCCCCAGAACATAAACAACTAACACATCAAATATCAGCTGGAAATAATTCCTAGTGTTTACTTCAAAGCGCGCAGTGTAAGAGCAGTTTGGGGTTTACGAACGAACAAGCATCTTATATTTATATTTAAATATTTTCTTCTGATTTTCCGGCCCCCGCTGCATTGCCATAAAAGGTCTACAGACACGATTTAACCCCCGGTCTAATCTAGTCAAACAGAGAGAATGAAACCATGTTGAAATCATTACCTGAACCTACACGCGCTCGACTGTATTTCTCAGCCTGTTTCAGGTAAGCACTGAAGTCAAACCACAGCGCATACTTCAGATATCTGGCTGCAGGAATGTGTGTGTACCATGCTGCTTTCCAACTCGAGGTGTGTTTTCATGGTCTCCAGGCTGCACGGAGGTCCCTGCTGCAGGCCTTATCCGCATTAAAGCCACATGTCTCTGTTTTTCTTTCCTACAGGCGTGTCATACCTGCAGCTCTCGAACGCACACGCGTGCACGCCGCTGTCGTAAGGTGAAAGTCTCATGACTCCACACTGGCGACTGTCATGGTTTTAAGTGAAGGATTAATTGGTTCACAGAGGTTTTACAAACATTTATAGGTACATGAAACCTTTTTGAAACATGTATGATGACTCAGAGCTGCGGTGAGGTAACCAGTAACTTATGGAAAAAATTACTGGATATGTAAACCCATTTCATTTTATTTTGTTGGGGGACTCACCATGAAAAGTGAGAAAAATCTTCGTCTTCAATTTTCCCAAAATTGCAGCCACACACATTTCTCAACTTTAAAGCTATATAAACTGATTAGTGGCCACTCGGGGCAGCAAAAACATGCACTTTCCCCTTTTTTATTGATGGTGGACTTGTAAGCAAACAGTGGCTTAGTTACATGTCCAACAAATACAGAGCAACTTTATTATTCATATAGTCAGATTTATGATCATCTGATGAATATGAGATAAAAATTCCCTCTCTTTTAGCTCAGTTTTTGTACTCCACCATCTCCTGAAGGAAATACCTGGCTCTTTGGGTAACTACTGCTCCACTGGGTTCATTACTATTCAGTATGGTGGCAGTGAATGAAAACAGTTAAGTCTGCAGACTGTAAAACCAAAACAATGAGCTGAAAGATGCAAAAAACACTCCATACATCTGAAGGGGACTGCAAAGATTTTGACATATACATCAATTTTTAATATAAAACAACTGATTATTGTTGACTTTTGACCCTAAATGCAGACATTAGTGCGTGGAACACAAAGTAAACTGCAAGTCAAAGCTCCAAATATCATTGGCTCTCATTTTTAGTTTGAATTTTTTTTTTTTTTTGTCGTGTCATGCAGCAAAGGAAACAAAAAGAGCCACAAATACAAACCAAAATTCATGAGTCCTGACCTCATATTCCATAGGTCCTAATGTAAAGAGTACACAGTGATCAATAAAGGCTCCAACTATTCTATTGGACATTAAAGCTGTTTTATTTTTTAATAAACCTTTTTGTCCTGAGCGTGTTTGTTTCACCGAGAATTTCTGTTCACAATGGTTGTTGTTTCTTTTTTTTACCTGAAGACAAGACAGTTTTTTCTGTCTAACAAAACACCTCATGAGAACAATGAAGCTCTACTGGTTTATACAATGGTGTAAAGATGTCTCTACCGTACATACAGACATAATAAAAGAAAGTATTTAAACATCCACTTATTTATATGCACACACACATTTATTTTGCAGCCTATTTTTGTTAAGATAAAGGTTTGAGCATGAATTCTCTTTATCAGCAGCACCACCCTGCTTCACATCTGTACAGTTTCATATATTCACACACACACACACACACACACAATCATACAAAAGTGATATGATACAATCTCTCTCTCTCTGTTTCTCTCTCTCTCTCTCTCTCTCACACACGCACACTCAGAGTTGGACAGGAAGGGGTTGGGTTTCATGTTTCCTGTGCTGTATTCCCCAGGCTGTTGGCTGATGTCTTGATGTGAAACGTTCCCAGTTTGCTGCAGCTCCCAGGTGAGTGTTGGGCTGCAAACTTCTGTTTTCACTGGGAAATCAGAAATCTCTTACTTTCACTTCCTTTCCACCGGTTATTTTGTTCATTGTTTTTCTCACCATCTCTCTCTCTCTCTCTCTCTCTCTCTCACACACACACACACATAGAGACAGGTAGGTGCTGCTTGATAAATTTAACATATGTTTGAGAGGTACAGCACAGGCACATTCATGTATACACTAGAGAGGATTTCTCTGCTGGCCTAGATCATCACCTATAAAACAGATTCATTTTTCATTTTAATACTTGTAATTAATCATAATGACAAATCCACAGATGGGTGACAAATTAAGGGAAAAACCTGACAAATGAAAGGAGAATCAGAATGACAATGCCCCCATCCATAGGGCCACGAGGAGTCACTGAATGGTTTGATGAGAATGAAAATGATGTGAATCATATATGGCCTTCACAGTCACCAGATCTCAACCCAGTTGAACACCTTTGGGATATTTTGAAGCGACGTGTTAGACGGCGCTCTCCACCGCCTTCATCAAAACACTAAACGAGGGAATACCTTTTGGAAGAATGGTGTTCATCCCTCCAGTGGAGTCCAGGGATTTGTAGAATCACCGTCTGTGAGTAAATTCAGTGAAAAAAAAAAAAACAATCACAGAAAATTGACAGTAAAAAAAATATAGGTCATTAAAACAATTCATTTTTAATGAATACAAAGTACTATTTAAGTGTCTGGCCACAAAAATGTGATTTATAGTATAAAAAACATTCAGAGGCTCAAAGTTTGCCCCTCGTCGCCATGTGCATGTGTTTGCTGGTTGCAACCAGTTCAATGAAATAGTGATTTGTTTTCTTTGCGTTGTATTTCAAAGTTTTGGAAGAGTTTGGAAGAGGTAAAATTTTACAGTAATTTACAGAAAAAAAAAAAAGTATAAGCTTTACTTTATGTAGCATTTCTCCTTTGTTTTCCTGTTAACCATCTTGCGACCCCTCAGATATACAGTACTTTGCCACCACTTGCAGGGGTCCCAGTCCCCAGGTTGGGCTCCACCGCTGCAGGTAGACCATCAACAGAACGTTGTGTCTTAATTTATTATTTGGTAAAAGTTAAATCATCTTTGTGTGTGATCTGAGAAGTCTTCACTGCACAGAACGGTAAAGCCACGATGCCAGAAAAGATAAAAGTATACATTAAGTTTATGCATATTGATTTTCATACTGTAGACGTACTGGAATGGAAACTATTATGTGCTTGAAAGATTTGAAAACACTCGTAAAACATCAGACTAAATGCTTACTGCAGATGGATTTGGGTCTGACGCTGCAGCCTGCCTCAAACTTTTACTCCAAAAACGTCCTTTATCTCTGTATTTCTATTTTCCCTCCATCTTCTCCTCTTTCTTCCTGCCTTGAACGCAGTCCTCTCCCCTGGTTTAATGCTGCTGAGGTGGAGTTGTCTGTCTTTACGATGTGCTGGTTACAATGCCTCGGGGCGCACTGTCTCCATGTTAATCCTCTCCTCAAAACAGACACAGACCTGCTTCGCTGAGCAGGATATGTGATGGCCGGGCTGCATTACAGTCACATCAGTGTTCAGAATTATGCCCGAAAGAAAGAATGCTACAGTGCATGGTGACGCTCACAAAATATAAGCAGTGAGGAGTGAATGTGCTGTCGGACGCCTGCAGCAAAAACAAAGCTGGGAATTCAGCAACTAAACTTTTTATTCTTCTTTAAGGGTTTAAATGTGTGGAGACTGAAGAGACTCGCAGGGGCTGATAACTGTGCCGCAGCAACACTGGTGCAGTTCAATATTATGTTTTGTAATTGGAAATGAGATTATTAAATCCCTCTGAGTAAATTCAGTAATTATGAACCAGGATTTCGCATGCACAAGCCAACCTTTCAACATACAGCATAATATACACAACTGTTTCTGCTGAAAGATGTTTGCTACAATGTCAATGTCTACTGAATAAACTGTTTAGTTTCAAGACAGATAAATACAGATTCATATTCAGAATATGACCTGATAGAATACAGTGTGACACAGATTGCCCTGTGTCACACTGTGGTCCTAATGTATTCTTACAGTGGCACAGTTAGTCTGCAGTCCGTACTATTACTCATACCACTAATACTGTTTCTACTACTGTTGTTGTTCTGGCTACAACAATTAGTAAAAAAATGATGCTACTACTAGTAATACATCTATTGTTATCCATACTACAGCCGCTACTACAACTACTGATAGACTATACTATACTTCTCCTGCTATGGTTACTGTGATCACTAACTCCACCATTACACCTACTTCCAACAATAACAAATCCAGCACAGTGCAGGATGTTAAATGTGTAAACACGGAGCTTCTCCCCGAAAGTCTGATATCAGTAAAACCAGGAGGTGATGTTGAGCTCCGTTTCCAGTCCTGCTCCCCGGCTCTCCTTACGGTCTGTTTTTTACATTCAGTGTAGTGGAAACAGTCTGAAAGAATCTCAGGTACGGTTGTTGGAAACACAGTGTGTGTGTGTGTGTAAAGAGGTGTGGTGAGCTGGGATGTGCTGGGGAGCGGGGGGGGGGCGGGGGCGGGGCTGCATTGTACCAAGGGAGCCTAACTGCTAACTGAATGCCTCACTCAGCTAAATATATCCAGGAGATGCATGTCTGTCAGCTCACCACATCATCCCCCCACACACACAACCCCCCCACCCCCTTTCACCGTCCCCTCAAGCCCTTATCTTAATTATTTCCAGACTTCACAGTCTACGTGCAGACACCCACAAACACACACAAATACACACACACACACACACAGCTGATTAAAAGAATACCAGTGTTGTGTTTACAGGCCTTCCTGCTGATGTTAAAGTCAGTGAAGGGCGTGACCGTCTGTCTGTGTGTGTGTGTGTGTGTGTGACGTCACACATTTTGTTTGTGTGCACATACTTCGCTTGTGTAAGTTTCTGCTGATCGACATTTGTCTGTTTCTTTCCAACAAGTAATATAAACTCTCTCTGTCTCTCTCTCTCTCTCTCTCTCTCTCATCAAGTTCACTGATGAGGTGAATCAAGGTTCATGTTTAGTGATTGTCGATCGTTACTGATCACAAAAGAGAAACGTGAGAAAATGAAAATATTTTTCAAGGACCATGTCAGTATGTTTTACCTTCTCCAACACACAAGACATTTCACCTTTCAAATTGTTTTCAGTTTCACATTTTCTGACGCATTTTTCCCATTGAACTTCCATTAAAAAGCACTTAGTGTACTCATAATTTATGATAATATGAAATTATAATCACATTAATGATCAATCTAATTAATTGCATACATTAATGTTACATTATTGTTGTTATATAATGGAGTTTGTGCAGAGATTGACTTGAAAAATCTGCAGTGTCACTTCAAAACAACAATGTCACTGACAAAAATTCGACGTGCAGCAGCTCAGCAGTGGGAATGTCATTGGAGTCATTAGAACTGCACCTCTACAACTGTCACATCTGCCTCAGCCTTCCCTGACACCCCCTCCACCTCTCATTCTGTGCCTCCCCACCATGTTGTGACCCCCTCCTCTCCGTCTCTCTCTCTCTCTCTCTCTCTCCCTGTGTCTGTGATTGTCTGAGTGGAAGTGAGTGTGCTGGAGTCAGAGCAGAGCCACACCAGCTGCACCTCATCACCGTAATCAAGCCCTCTCCAAATACCCAGCTCCGCCACCACCACCACCCTCCCACATCGTAGCCTCTGTTTCATTCCCTCTGCTCTGCCTCCGGCCCCCCCGGCTCCTTGTCTTGTCTCCCCAGCTCCCCTCATCATCCTTGTGTCTCAAGCCTTCACCATCTCCCGAGCCTGCTCTGCTGCTCTTCACCCTCATCTGTGCCCGCACCTGGGTGCACTAGCTCAGAAAACCCACTTAACAAGAATGTTGTCGGACAGTCGGCCGTGCAGTCTTGTTCCTTGTCAAGACCTGACATCTACATCACCCACAATGCTGCTTGACCATGCAGTTTGGTCAGAGATTAGGGTGTGTTATTCCAGTAGTGGCTATCGTAGCATCCAGCCTCAAACCGATAGGTGGGCAACAGAGGTCTGAACTCGCTTCTCTCTGACTCCTCTGATTTTTATTTTCATTCTCAAACTTGTCGTTCTCAGAACCGCTGCGTCATATCACTTATGGTTATTTATCAGACTTTGCACAGCTCTCTCTGGAGCCACAAAAGGCTTTATAAAACTTTTTGTATAATATGCAATAGTACTACACCGAACCTGTAATCAGACTTTGATATGGTGAAGTTTTACAAACTCATTCTGTGCAGCCAGACAAGCTAAACTCTTCTGGAAATCCCAGAGTTTCCAAAGACTCCAAATATGTCTGCATGATTTGTTTTGTAAATGTGTTTAAAATGATGTTGGAGGTATAGAAATAAAAGAGCTTTAATTTTTAGATGTTTTATTACAGTGTTTGAAAAATGATGAAAATACTACATACATTCTGTCATTGTGTTCTTATGGATGGAATTAGAGTTAAAATAAATAATTCCCTGTATTGCTGGGGACCCACACTAATCATATTTTGCTCATTGTGTATCTATTATGTATTGTGTGTGTATTTGTGTGTGTGTGCGTGGCTCCAGGATAACCAGAGAGTGTGTAGAAATGGTCATGTGTGTAAGGAATGATTAGATTATGTCCATCGTCTGCCCCCCCCCCCTTCGCAGAGAGCTCGGAGCAGTGAGGTGTGAGATCCACTTACCAAGCCTGACTCTCCTCAAACACTGGAGGAAACACTCCAGCACGCTCACACATAACGTTCCAGCACAGATGCTGAGTTATGACGGCTGCTGGGTCCAAACCTCGAGTCTGCAATAAGGAGAAAATCAGCCTTTTTAACCAGAGTGCCCCAGCAGCAGGGGTGCATACTCAGGAATCCAATTTCATGTAATTGTCTACTCATATTTTCTGAATACCTGTCGATTTTCTGAAATTATAAAAATGCATGTGAATAGCCATCATCAACCCCCCCCCCCAAACTCATGACTCTGTGGGTCTTCAATTCAAGCAATAACATTAGATGAAACTTTAATGATCTCACAGGGGAAATAGGGAAGCAGCAGCAGCAGCAGCAGCAGCAGCAAAGAATAAAATGACACCAAAAACACAAAATGGAGTTTTGATAAACATGACAAAAAAAAAAAAAAAAAAAAAAAAGATGTTAAATGTCTTTCAAGGAAGCGTTGTTGCTGATAATGGTGGCAGAGAACACTGCAGGCTTATTACCTTTCCCCACTCAGATGTGTCAGAGACAAGTTCCCCTAATGGCCACGAATATCCAGCCATCAATAATTCATCATTTCATTCAGCTAATTAGCTGCTCTTTCAGAAAACACTGTAAATGTCGAGCACATTGAACTAATTGGTTTATCTCTGTCGTAGTGAATGAACATACGAGTGGACCTGGACACTGAACCGTGAAGAGGGACAGTAGTTTTTATAAAGCCCAATAATGAATTGAAATAAGAAGCTGTTATCTCAAACAGATTTCTCTTATAAAATAATCTGGCACAGGAGGTGACTGTAGACCTATTGTTGGTTTTAGTCTTTTCATGGGATTTGTTGACAGTAAGAAAAATACAGAATAAAAACAGCCTTACACTTTAAGCTTTGAGACAGTTGGTGCTTTGATTTTTTATTTACTTGATTGCACTTCCTCTGTGATGTACAAAAAAACCAACATGTTATTTGCTCTTTTTTTTTTTTGTTTTATTGTCAAACTCGTGTGTGTGTGTGTGTGTGTGTGTGTGTGTTCATATGCGTCTATCCATCCATTTTACATTTCATTACTCTCTCCTGCTGGTGGCTTTCTTTGAAAAAGGTGTGTGAACACCTGCATGAAATAACTTTCACTCTTGTATTTTGACAATTGTATTTAAAATGAAAGTAAGTAAGCGACTGGAAGAATAAATAAACAATGACACACAGTTTAAGGATTTAAAGATCCGTGCACAGTTAAGCATTCTCTCAGAACTGTGTGGCTGTGTCACCTGTACACCTTGTCGTGACCTGTATCAGCCACTAGAGGGCAGATAGGCTAATGGAGAGCGAAGGAATCAAGACATGAAAAGAGTGAGTTACTCTTGGGGAAAAAAAAAACATTACAGTTTAATGACAAAATTGAAAACCCTGAGGCTCATGTATTTCTGTTTCTAGATGACTTTTGTTGAAAGTGACTGAAAGGCTGATTTCCCCAGAGTCCTGGAGTTTGTTTTACAGAATATTTCCCTTAAATGAGTGTTGAAACGAGTTTGACACTGTATAGATGAAACAACAGCCTACACCTGCTTTAAAACACAAGCAACTGTACTGTAGAGTCAGACTTGACTCTATGGGGACATGATTATATTTCTGGTTAGAGTTAAATTGTATTCATGTATCTAAAAGTTGAACTGAACTATAAACTTTTGCTACACCATGACATCATTTTGTGAATCTTCTTCTGTTGGCAACATCTTGTATGTCAAGTAGTTTCTGGGTTGATACCCTGGTGATGAAGACTCTGGACCTCCTCCCAACATAGGGTTCAGGTCCCCTCAAAGAGGTCCCAAGATGAATCCAAGGAGTCAAGACATGACCAAGAAAATGAGGCAGTAAAATATTATATTACATATTTCTGTAAATCAAAATGACATTTATTTTTCCTGTCTTTTATGTAAGTTTTGCTTACATAACCCCCCCCCCCATGAATTCTTGAATACTTTTTAAATCCTCCAAATGAAACAATCTGAAGGAAAAATCACTGGGCCTGCTCACAGCTCATGTCCACACACATGGGGTGAGATGTCACTGATGAAAGCTGTTAAGGGGTCACAAGCTAAAACGGGTGGGAGCCACAAGTCTAAACCAAAGTGAGGCTCGACAAAGCTATAATTTGGGATTTGTAGCAGGAGCGAAGCTCCAATGAGACTTGCCTAAACTCACTTTCTCTTTTTCAGCAAAAAAAACCCTTTTTTTTTTTCATTTTCATACAACACACATTCGCACCGGGGAACCGACAGCCAGATTTCTCCTGCTCCAGTGGAGAAGCTGAGAAGTACATGCCTTGCTCTAGGGCACAACAGCTGCCAAGGGAGGTGAAAATGAAATGTATTCTTCTGCTTGAAAGAATTCAAGCACTTTGCTGCATTTGATGGTTTTATCCTTCACCTAATTTGTTCAAGAACACAGAGTGCCACAAGTGGCATGGATTTAACTTTGTACTTTATCTTCATGCTGCGAGAGCAACTTTTGAAAGTGCCACTGTCAGTCACCCCTCATGATCATGTTACATAATGAAACCTTTTTTTCCTCCTGACACTTCCTCATCTGTCTTTCCTTTATTCTTATAGAATTCATTATATAACGGCTGCGCTCCCTCTCGTTTGAACTCTTGTCTCTTAGCTGTCACAAGATCTTAAAACGAGGCCAGGGGTTCATTTGAGGCTTTGCTATCTTTCACTCTCTCTCTCTCGCTCCTGCACACCGTTTCAATACCGTTTTGTCTCTTAAGCAGAGCTCGTGCTGTGTATGAGACGAAGCTACACTTTGCTTCACTTTATTCCATCTAAAGTCGCCATTTGTGGAAATACATCAAAGAAGAAAAGACGATAATATGCGTAAAAGTTCAGTCCAGACCAGATGACATGAACCATGTCATCTGTAATCAGGTCTGCTCTGCTCCACACTTCAATCTACTGACTCTGTCTTTGGAATTATTTCTTTTCATCCGGCATTATGGGTGGACGATAGTTACGGCTCAGTCAGGATGCTCTGAGTCCCCCATGAGACATGTGAGAAAACATAAGATACTGGTGTGTGGTATACAGTATTGCCGTTTCTCACTAATGACCTGCTCTGACTGGCTGATAGAAGTGATTGCGTCAGTGGTTCCTGATCAGCGATTGGTTCCCTCGTGGCAGCCTTTTAGGATATAAAGCCAGCTGCAGTTTGCAAACGCTTCTTTTTCTGCTTCCAGTTGGTTGTGCTGTTCTGTGATATTTGCAAGATATCTTAGTGGTTTGAGTTGTGAATGGAAGGAAAATGTGATAGGAAGCCTTTTGGTTTACTCTGTTTTCTTTAGGTAGGAGCTAAGTGGCAGAGTAGGCCCATGTCATTTATACTGTTTTTAGGACACAAATAGTTTTTTTTTAAAAATTGATTTAAACCCACTTTCTGTTTGTTTGTTTTTTGCTGTTTGTTCCCAACATCAAGCTAATGCTCTTTTTTATTCTAAGAAGCAGGGATAGAGGGGAGTCAAATTTTTTGCTGTGCCCTTTTTATCTAAGATGAGTAGTTTTGGAATTCGAAAAATCTTAGTTAAGTTTGAGTCTTATTTAAGTTGTGTGCAGAATTACTCTTTAAGTCCAGCGAGGTGTATCGTCCTACAAAACTGGACGAGTGGCACCTGGGAGGTTGTATTTTAGCTCCAAATGTTTAGCTATAGTACCATCATGAGGATGTGCAAGGCACTACGGGATTAGGAGAAGCTACAGTATATTACATCAGAAGGATGTAAATATGACATGCATAATCCATTACAGAGAGCAGTAGAATAGAGTCTAGACTTTACATCTTTACACTTGCTGAAAGGCTGATTTTATAATTGTGATCACATCTATTTTAATGGATCTATCAGAGACAGAGAAAACACAGAGTCAATAAAGTTGCATTTTCTCCTGATCATTTACAGTCTTTCTGCATAAATACATAAATCTACACATCATTAGCAGACATGTCTCAGGACTCTGTAAATACACACACCTACATGCAGCTCTGACACTTGGAAATCTTTGCAGGACGTCCACGCTGTGGAGCCCCGGCGAACCTTTGCAGGTCTCACTGGGACTAGTTGAAATGACCGAACCCGTGGGACAAACAAGCATGATTTCATGCTTTTACCAGAAGCCTGGACGTCTTTGATCGTCTGCTTTCAAAGCCTGGCTCACATAGCTCTTCGTCTGCGTCTTGGCGAAGGCCTGAGGAGAGCTGCCAAACACACGAGCCACTGAACTGCCGGGGGATTTGAATAAATGTTTCTGGAATTGCCGCTTCCTTGTTAAAAGAATTAAAAGGAGATGATATGGTAGCTCTGCTTGTTTTGGATGTATGATGCAGGGAGAGAAACAAGGGCCAAAGATAAAAAAGGTTTAGAGGCGCTTGGTTATGTAAATTAAAAGGCAATTAATGTTGCTGGATGAAAACAGTGGATCTGGATCGAACACTCTGCCTTTTCACTGATGCTCATTTATTTATGAAATCAAAGGGTGCAACATAGATCTTTCTTCATAGGTCATTACAGACTCAGATCATAATGAGCATGCTAGATTTATCTTCCAGTTAGACAAAGAAAAAAAACAAAATTTGCCACCAGGGCTGCACTGTAGCTATACCACCCAGGTTTTAGCAACCTGGGTGTTGGTCGATATCTTATAGGCTGATTACATTATTTTTAATTTTTGGCAGCGTGGAGAAAAAATGAATGAACTGCATTTATTGTAGATTTTAAAATCTAAAAACAGAAGAGGTGATAGATTAGTTTAGGAAATAAAATACTGTATATCATAATACATCTTTTTATTCATCTTTTGTAGCCTAATCTAAACAGCGTTCTCAGTCACTAAATCCATCCATCAAGACAAACACACATTTACTGCGTCTTAGAGAGGAAAATAAGTCACCCAGAGGTCTACAGCAGTAAATCTTCTTCTCATTTCTTTCAAATATATTTGGACTTTTCTCTTTTTTTTTTTTGTCTGTTAAATTCAAATGTTGACGGAATAGGAAAACATTTTGTGGATCATTGTGGACATTCCACTTATTTCCAACACAAAAGCCATGTCCCCAAGGGGGGAAAAAGCTGATTTTTGAGTAAGTGGTTAAGATTTGGGTAAGCATGAAACATATTCTAATATTATTACACAGCATTATTATCGGGCAATAAACACATTTTGAGGGGTCAGAAAGGTCAGAAATTCTATTACATCCATTTGGACTAAAATATCTGGATGTGTCTGTGAGATCTCCCCTCAGGCACCAATCAAGATAACAGATGCTGGAAACCAAGGACTTTTTTTTTTTTTTTTTCTTTTTAAAGCAGCTTGAATGTCTGAAGAAGACTGAGGGGGTTGATGTGTGATGCATTATTGAGCAAAGTGCAAGAGATTCTTCTTAAGTTTCAAATATAAAAGAGTTGCGGCTTTCAAGAGTTAGAGCTGTCTGAATTTAAATGACTGTGGGGTCTTTTTTATTCCACTAATGCGTCCCATCTTCTGATGCTAACGACACTTCTAGTCAGGTTGTGCTGGTTCACAGCATAATCAGAACTACAGGACAGAAAAAACCTGCACAAAACTGTTTCTTCAGCAAATGAAATCGCTCAAATAAATAAATAAATTTGCGCCAGATGGGAACAGAGATCCTGCCTCCCATCAGCCCTTGTCATTAGCCTGCTGGGCTAATTACACAGTGTAGACGACATGTATAGAGCCTAATAATACACAGGGGTGACAAGATAGCCTGTTAAACACACAGCTCAAACCAACACAGTTGCGACTGTCACTGGTTTCTGCTCTGGCTAACCAGAGCAATTTAACACAGCTGGTCGAACGTGGAAAAAGGAAAAAAAACAAACAAACACATGCATACACCGCCTCGGTTATGTTCACTGCTAATGTGTTTCCAAGGTGATCATTTGTCGAACGTATCCCATGAATTAAATATCAGTTTATGTAACTATAGCCTATACCGTGACTTAATTAGTATCTCAATCACTTCTTTAAGTTTTATTTTTTATTTTATTTTATTATTTTTATCCCCTCCTTAATGGTTTCTTGGAACTTTGGGGTTCTTTTTTTGCATCACTTTGTATGTGTTATTTTCCAATGCATAATAGTAATAGCACATAAACCTAATTTCTATGAGACGAGGTTGTCAAGACATCTGACCAAGAAATAAATCACACAGAGTAGAATTGCTGACTAAATTAGAGAAACTGTATATAGGCCTATACCCAGCAGTGTTCTTCTGAAAGAAGACTCAAGTGACTACAGGTGAATTTTCATTTTTAGCTGCTACATCAAGACAAGGTGCTGGAGCCTGTCTACACATCAAAATCTAGATTCTTTAAATATGCTCACAAACTCCAGCACAAAAATACAGTTGATTAAAAAAAAACTGAACCGCAGCACGTGTAGAAAACTGCTCAAACCTGGGCAAGCTGTGCATACATCTGCAGTGGTTAAACTCTTGTGTTTGAAGTTAAACCCTGGGCAGATAGGGTTTCACTATCCTCAAATAGATTCATATCACAAAAAAAAAAAACACACACACACACACAAAAAAAAACGTGTTTCAGTATCAGGATGTTTGCTCTTTGATTTTGTTTCCCCTTTCAGCACCGCTTCCTGCTTCCTTGTCATTATTACTCATTAAAAATACAGCAGTTATAGCTGGTGTACACGAGGTGCCTGCAGCTACAATCACAACACATGCCGGCATGATGGATATCCTGTCAGAGGCAGACTGGCATTTGTTCTCAATCACAGAAGCAATGGCAGACTGCTGTAAGCTTAAATCAAAGTGATGGAAACTGTAAAACATCAGTGTGGTAATAGTACGAGAGCATAGCTTCTTTGTGTCTGTTTATGCTGCTGCTGCGACTGATGGAGCACTGAGATTTATGATGCAGGCTTATAATTTTAGGCCCAACTAGAACAGCCCTGGATGTTTTTAAACTTTCCTAAACCTCCCTTACTTTTCGCTACTCTACAAAACACACGATTAAACAGAGCAAGGAGATGAAAGAAGTGAGCTAGAGAAGTGAATTCAGGTCCAGGTTCAAAAGTTCAAATGTGGGTGTAAAAGGGAAACAAGATCACATGAGATCTCAGTGCCACACGGGAGTTGTAGCTGTCAAAGCCTCATTCCGCAGTCGCAAGTTTTATCTTTGCTGACGAATGAGATGTTCACATTTTACGATTCAGTGCAGATAGTATCTAAAATCAGGACCAAGTCTGTTGCACAAAGATGCTCACAGATACAAGAATTTAAGTTCTCTCAGTAGTTGTGTGCTTATGGTGAAGTGTAAATAAAGATGGACGTAGATGCAGATGCAGTGTTATGTGCCGCATGCTGGTCAACAGCAGCCGGACAAACACATTTTGTTTAGGATATGATCCTAAAAAACTGCAAAGACGTGTTTCACCTTTTCAGAGAGTCAAATGAACGAAAATGCACTGACACTAGTAAAACAGGAATCTACAAGAAGACAACTAGTAGAGAACTGAAGTTCTGCTCTTTCTAGAAACAACACACATGACCTCCAGGGGCTTTTAGGCAGGAAGTCTTCTCTTTAAGGCCTCTGAGTTCATTAGAGATAGTTTTGAAGTTTCGATCGGTAACAAACAAACCTTGAAAAATTGGCCTAGCATTTAGCTGGTTATCAACGTACTCTTTCACCAATGTGAAAGGTTCTTGTTATGCTTTGCCAGAATATTCAACTGCAGAATCATACTTTATATTCCACACACTGAGGCCTTTCACAAGTGCATATACTTACAGCACAGTGGGCTGCAATAAAAATGGAATTCCTAACAATCTGTGAGGCTAGATTTATGCGTATTTGTCACGTTGCTGGGGTGCAGGAAGTGATTTGTAGAGCTAAGCATCAGATCTCATACCACTGACGGCCAGTGCAGCACCACAACACTAGATGCATGCGTCATAATTTATAGGGCTGCTTTTTTGCTGTAATTTTGTACCCCAGAGTAAACACATTCTTTTATTTGCTTTGTGATACAGTGGCATGTGGGACTGCAGTGAAAAACTCTTCAACAGATCAAAACACACACAATATGGCCAGACATTGGGAACCAAATCATAGCAATGGAAGTTACGTGCATGGGCAAAAACAAATCCACTTTTGCTGAGGAAGACAGAAGCTCAAATATAAGCTCAACCTCAAGTTCCTGATGTTTCTACATCTCTTTGTGCAGGTAGTGGAACAAATTATTCCCTGCCTTTCAAAAGCCAGAGGTGGCTGAGAGCTCTGTCGAGCTGAAATGACATAAAAGGTGCAGTCACACACAGAAACACAAAGAACCGGAGAGGAAGAGAAGGTGCGTTTCAACAATGCTGCCTCATAAATCGGGGAGGCAGATCAAGGCTGCTTCTGCTATCTTGATGAACTTACACTATGGTGAGCTTGCCGGGAACAATAACCTGTTATCTCTTATTTCTCAAAAATGAGAGAGAGAGGGTGAAATAGTTCCCAGTAAGTCAGGTTTCGTTCCCTGTCTTTCTTTTTTTAGCTCTGTTCTGTTTTGCCAAGGCTGGTTCGATGTGACGAGCTGCTGAGTGCTGTACGGTGAATAAAGGGAAGGTTGAAACATTAACTCATAAAAAGCTTTACAATTTCCCATCACGTGTTCTTCAATACAACTAAATACAAGAGCCATGAAAATGAACTGCATGAATGACGTGACCTATTTACCACATTTTAATCTATTGTGCATACAAAATGATGTGTAAATGTTTTATTGCACCTTAAAAATTCATATTCAGTATTCAAAATAGAAAATAAAGTCCTAAATTCTGCAGTCTTATTGTCTCAAGTTCAGAAAATTTAATTATTTCAAAATGTATACCATTATTTCAGTCTTTCAGCACAGTAAACATTTCCTTTCTAATGTCTTGCACCCACTGTATAATAATTATCATCTAGACAAAAAGTTATTATGCACTACTTTTCACATTAAACCACTAAAGCCACCTATATATAGTGAGCTGGGTTTTTTGAAGGCATCATAAAGTCCAGAAATTTTAAACAAATTACATAATTCCAAAAAAAATGCAGAAAGTAAGTTTTGTGAGTAAGGAATAAACAGACAGTGAGCTACAAGTTCACTTGGGTCAAAAAATTGTGGAAACATGAAACCAACATTAAAACAAGTTTATTTCTTCTAATGTTTCTATCAGTGTATTTACACCTATAACTTGGCTATAGTCTGAGTAGCATCTACGCTCAGGTGAGCTCTGAAGAACTCCTGGATCTTCTTCCACAGGTGGACTTCAGCTGCTGCGTGGGACCGGGCCTCACCCCCCCACAGGACTGGTTTACCCGCAAGCCAGTGAAAGCTGGAGGGGCAGTAGGGTCCATAAGGTGGCTCTAGGTAATGTCCTGCTCCAGGGTAGCTCACACTTTCAAAGTTCTCCTTCCCATGATGCTTCAGTCTCTCCACCATCTCATCCATATAAGCCTTAGTGTCCCAGTTGAGGTCGTCCTCTGCGGCTGCAAAGAGGAAACGTCCCTTGGCTTGTTCAATGGGGACCAGGGTGGCCTTGTTCTCCTCTGCCAGGGGATTGTGCAAAACATTCTTGACCATGTTGGCTCCTGACTCAGTGGGAATCATCTTGCTCAAGTCAAACATTAATGCAGGGAGGATTTGGCTTTTCTTATAGTAGAGGGGTAAAGCTGTATTGGCACAGCAGCCATTGATCCACACTGTGGCCTCAACATCTGGCAGGTAAGAGGCGACTGAAAGTGCAACATCTCCCGTTTTTGAAATGGTAAGTACGCCAACTCCTTTACTGCCCACCTGTGGAAAAGAAAAATGCAACGTTAGCTGCTTTTTCATTGTATTTTTTTCTAGTCATTGTGAAGTCACACAGATGAGCTCTTTAACAGATGCATGTGTTTTCCACTTCATCCAATAGACTAGAGACGCTCTTCTCGAGCCAGGCCTGAGAGGAGCTCAACAAAGACGAGCATCAGGCTCTGCGTAAAGGAGCAACGTGGGGCTGCCTGCTTATAAAACTGAGCATGGACCAGAGGCGCAGTGTCAGGAAAGGCAAACCAGGCAAATGCTTGGGCCATCGAAGGGAAAAGGGGCCCCTAATGGCCCCTCATATTGGTATATTTTGCAATGACAACTAGAAACCCCCTTAAACTTCCCAAGGACACTATACAGTGCACTGGTCTCTGGTCTCTGACCATGTTTGCTTTAGCTAGTGACTGCATGTGAGGTATTCAAGGAACAGACCTCTAATACTCTACATGTGAGGCATTTAGGGAACATCTGTAAATTGTAGCCTCTGCTAATAGTCTTTATTTGGGGGGATTCTTGCAGTCTCTGGTTCAGTCCTGGATAGGGCACTGCCTGGGGACTCTACTGTTCTGTTGGCCCACATGGACAATACAAGGGAAATATTTGGGTAATCACTTAAAGAAAGAGTAATGGATACAAGCACACCAAATGAGTTTCTTTCACAGGATGGCTGGGCTCGTTGTGAAGAGCTCAGAACAGCCGGAGCAAGGTCAAAGTAATAACACACTGTAACAGACACAAGCAGATGAAGAAATGTGTCCCCAAAAATCAAAATCAAGATTCTCAAAGATCCAGAAAAATCACCTTGTCTTGTTTTTTTAAAAACTGTATTGCTTCCTCAAAATAATCCAGATGAAGCTCTTTAATGTTACTGGGCATGTCGTCATGGCCGTACGCCACAACAGACAGAACCACAAATCCTCGACTGGCCAGCAGAGAGGCCCTTTTCTCGGACAAAGCTCCTCCTAAAATGTAGAGCTCCAGCACGGCAGGGAACGGACCTCTTCCTGGACCAGAGGACATACGACAAAGCAAAATGACATACAGCTAATATATGATGATGCATTTTAGCCAGTACAATGGCACAGCTTTTGTTAGTTGTTCATAGGAAAACAATGGACTTTGCACAAAGCAGAAACTGTAACCCATGGCTACAGAGACAATATTAGATGGGATAAATTCATTCTTGGTTTGTCTTCTAATAAATTCTATTAATTAAAGTCTAAAAATATGCAACATTAAAGCAAGTAACCGGGGGGAGTAAACAGGACTCCACGAGTATTCCCCTCTCTGACAGGGCGCCGGATGACACCGTCTCCAATCAGAATCCTCTCATTGGTCACTTCTGCCAGCATCCTTCCCTCCCCCTCCTCTTCATGGACAGAGAACCTCACCACATGAGGATTCAGTGAATTCTTTATTTGAAACTTTTTGTGCAGGGTGTCCGGCCTCATCGACCACAGCAGACCCATGGGTTCAACCCCGACGTAGCTCCCGCTGAGTGAGGGGTCACTGACCAGGTCGATCTCCCCGCTCCCATCAGCCCTGTAGGTGGCCGAGGAGCTGAACACCACCCCTCTCTCGTCTGTTGACCTGGCTCTCAGGGCGACCACCTGTCTCGACCTCAGCCCAGACACCTTCACCTGTATGGGCTCGTCGAACAAACATCTGGCGCTCGGCAGCAGCCTCAGTCTGACTTGGAAGGACATCTCTTCTGAAGCTAAAGATCCTCTCTTCACAGCTTTAGACTTTGATCTGTAACAAAGTAAAAAGGACAGTCACTATTTCTGGTCAGTGTGACAGAGCAGACACAAAATCAATCAATCACAAGTGCAACAATTCCACCATGATTAAACTAATTTAAGAAATAGATCACATCACTAATCATGAACTGTCCCTCTGATACACATATTTAAATAGTTTTACTGTATGTTCCCATGCTTTTCAGTAAATAAGTATCTTGACAAGAATATAAACATGTGAACTGGTGACACTGCTTCACTAAAGTGATATAGTGTATTACTGCCATTGCAGTGTTATTGCAGCAGGCTTAAGTGGGTTACATCTGTTGTGTCAATGCATCAGATTCATATTTAATCACAACTCATATCTTACATGTGGCTCAGATTTTGTTTTCAGAATGTAAACATAAGAATACTTCTGAGTATTTTTAAGAGCAAGAAGTAATTGTCTGGTATTTAGGTATTTAGGTGCTTGGTATCCAAAGTGGCTAATGTGAAAGTAAAGGAAGCACGCACATGCAGACACATATGTGTGTGTGTGTGCCCTGTGCACAGATGATGGACAATCAGTTATATGCATCAAAGTCAAGCAAAGCAAATGTCACTGAGTGTTTAACCTCATTGGGCTGTTGCCATTGTCTGAATTCAAGTTTTCCACTTCCAAATATGAAATACCATGACGACACAAGAGAACACGACTTCGCTGGACAATGCTTAACATACTGAGCATATAGCCAGACAGTGGAAAAGTGTAGGCTGTGACAATAGTAAAAAAATGTCCTTGGTACTTTTTATGGTGACAGTTAACTGACTTAAATGACATACATGATCAACACGGCTGATTAATACTGCCAATTGTCATATCATATTGTGTGCAGCAGGTCCAATTTGATTCTATTTAGTTAAGTGTCCTGCTTCATTGTACCACACGGTCTTTCACAAAACCAAATGTTGTTTCTCAAAAAGTGTGTAGATTGAATTTTTGAAATATGAAAATAGAAATTAATGATCACTGAAAAACTCTGCCATCTCCATGGGCCCATGCTCTAGTCTTCTCCACCACTACGTCTGATTTGATAGGTGATTTATATACACGTCCACTAAGTTGATGATTAGTTATAATGTTGATAATGTTGCTGATGCTTTATAATACAGGACATAACTTCATCAAGTCTTTTGCAGCTCTTATGTTTGAAAATCTGTTGAAAACAGTGAAATACAGTATGTGCAAACACAGTCTATACTGGTGACCTATTATATAATATCATAGACCTGTAAATAGGACATTGTATTATACAGTGTAAATAAGTTTTGCTCACAGATAAGATAGTTGGGTCACGGAAGGACAGATGGCAGAAACGTACAGTGGACAGGGCTTAACATGAAGAATTTTCGTGGATAAGAAATGATGTTAACTTACCTGTGAATCTTATTTTCACTCTCATTAATATTTAAAACAAATATCACTGGGAACAAAATGTAAAACGAATTGTTTACAGGAGCGTATGTTCACACACACAGAGTAGTTAGAAGTCCCGGAGGTCTGAGAACAAGCCGACAGGAAGCTGTGGCTGCTTCACAATAAAAGCCTTACAAAGGGTGGGATGTAAAAAGCTTTAATTGCGATCAGCGAAAGGAAGTATCGTGTTCATATCATCATGAACTTAACCCGGAAATACACAGTGGACCTCGAGGAAGCTCAGTTACATAAGCCGAAACAGCAAAGAACGGAAAAAACATTAAAAGCACTTACAGGTGCTTATCTGGAGAGTCTTATACCGCCATCTAGTGGTCAGAGTGACGCTTGACAGGCTCCTGACAGAAACTCATGTCATTGAGAGTGTGGGAGAAAGACAAAGACGCAGACACAGATAGAGATCTGGTGAGAAAAAACATCTCACAAGCATGATTAATTTCACGTACTAGCGCATGGCAGAAATAATAACCGTCTAATTACAGCGGGATACAGCTGAGCGCTGCAATGATTAGTTGATTGATCAGTTCAAAGAAGAGCCCGTGATTTGGTAATGGACTGAAACTACGGTGAAAGGCGAGGCCCCAGACGTTGGCTTAATGTCGATCACCGCCGAAACAAGTAACATGAAGTTGTTTGCTTCACAATAGAAATCTCACAGACGCTGATCCGCAGAAATTTTAATTGTGAAGTACTGACAGCAAGTGTAGTTTTGTATTGATAAACGAAAAACTAGAAAGTATTATATATGTATTATTCATAGAATTTATACATAGTTTTCAGACCCCTTCACTTTTTGCACACGTTGTTTTGTGAATAGGTATTTAGGTACTTGGTATCCAAAGTGGCTAATGTGAAAGTATAGGAGGCACACACATGCAGACACATATACAGTATGTGTGTGTGCCCTGTGCACAGATGATGGACAATCAGTTATGTCATATAGTTGTCATATGCATACTTAATCCATGTCTGTCCTCCCAGACACAAAAGGAAAAGACACTTGTCTATGTGTCCCCTTCAACAGAAGATGACAAGGCAATAAATTAACTGTAGAGCCATAATTCAGAGGGCACTTGGAGAAAGCTCTGGTCAAACTAACACATAAAGAGAGGGAATGAGACTACAGACAAAGAAGTTCATTTATTACATGATAGGAAGTGGAAGTGATGAAGAAAAGGTAGAAATGTGACCTACTTTCAGTAAATGTAGCTGTCCATCATAAAAAAAGAAAATGATTAGTTGCAGGTTTAAAAGTTCCCTCTTTGCTTCACTGTGTCCTGATGATGCAATGGTTTAAGTGTTTAATGTTTAATGTATTTAATCTGAACTGCTGCCACAGCACCGCGTTCTGTTTGGACCTATGAGGAATGTGTGTGTGTGTGTGTGTGTGTGTGTGTGTGTGTGTGTGTGTGTGTGTGTGTGTGAGAGTTCTTTGGCAGGCTGGAAGGACAGTTAGTGTTTTGCCTCTTGCACATTCGTATATGCACCAAAGTCAATCAAAGCAAATGTCACTGAATGTTTAACCTCATTGGGCTGTTGCCATTGTCTGAATTCAAGTTTTCCACTTCCAAATATGAAATACCATGACAACACAAGTGAACATGACTTCACTGGACAATGCTTAACATACTGAGCATATAGCCAGACAGTGGAAAAGTGTATGCTGTGACAGTAACTGTTGCAAATATACTACTAATAATAATAATGATAATAACATATCTAGCCTTAAGTTGCTTTGAGTTCCATCTCTTCCTTAATTGATTAATATTATGTGGCCATTATTTGCAAATGTGTGTAGAGATTGCGAAACTATAGTTTGTATGTGTGTTCTCAGATTTGTGCATGTGTAAAAGAATCTGCAAATATATGCACCCTAAAAACTGAATGTAAATTTACCTATACAGGTACAGGGTCCTTCACACATTTACACAGTCCACACACACACACACACACACACACACACACACACACATGGACTGAGGTTCACAAGTCTGCACACATGTATAATAAAACTATGACAAGCAGCACATCTTGCTTTATCTGACGGCTTGAGTTTGGCATGGACAACCTTGTATTACAAACAGTGATGATATAGACTGAGTTAGGGCTGCAACTAACAACTAGAAAATTCCAGGGAAATTTTGCCACGGGGGCTACTGCCGGGATGAGTACATGATTTATTTCCAGTGTTCAAAAGTCACCCTGATCATATTCTGGTTTTGAGAAATGTCTTGATATAAAAGACTCTGATATAAAACAATGTCACATCCCTCCATCATGTATTATGTGGGAAATATCTCATATTCTGTGTTGTTTTTTTTAATAAAACAAGAGGCAACATGTCTTCAAACTGGCATTTAAAGGGTTAAAATCCTGAAAACTAATAAACATTTGGTAGGTTTGAGCAGAACTGAAGTGGTTTAAGAGATGTATGCAAAAAAAAGCAGAAAAAAATATTGATATATGATGATTTTATAGCATTTTCTTTGTGTGTCCTTTTTTGGACGCGAGGAACCCCAGAGGGTACAAAATGTGTTACCAGTGTATAATAGACCTGTAACAGTAACTGACATTAGATTTTAAAAATATGTCAAAAAAGACACTTTCTTGCAGAAATCCATACCTTCAGCTGTAACACAGCCAAAATGATCAGCAAATCAAAAAAGAAAAGTGAAGAAAATGTCCAAAAAAGGACAGAGGGACCCCTGAGGGTTAATAAATCCCATGAACCGCTATTTAAATTACCACTATTATGTTTTTTTCTGTGCTAAATTTAACATTACTGGGGAGGAGAGCAACGCGACTAGAAGTGACAGCGAGAGAGGGCTAGTAGCTTCTCTCCTCTGTCTCAGCGGAGACTGTCACAACTATAATTATTATACTAATATATAATAATTATAATATATCAATATTTTTTTCTGCTTTTTTTTGCATACATCTCTTAAACCACTTCAGTTCTGCTCAAACCTACCAAATGTTTATTATTTTTTAGGATTTTAACCCTTTAAATGCCAGTTTGAAGACATGTTGCCTCTTGTTTTATTAAAAAAAACAATACAGAATATGAGATATTTCCCACATAATGATGGAGGGATGTGACATTGTTTTATATCAGAGTCTTGGACATGTCAAAGATTAGCAGTAACACTGATTTCATTGCATTAGTAGTTTTTGTGCAGTTTAAGATTTAAATTGTTACTCCCTCTTCGGACCCTCATGGCTCCATCCTTTTTTTCTTACTCTTCTTATTCACTTCTAAATATTATACACCAAAATATGTTCAAAAATTATTTAAAATACTCCACTGTGTAATTTTTTTAATTTATTTAGCACTTAATAAAAAATACAAATTCAAAGAAATGACCAAAAAAAAAAGATCAGTGCAGGGAGAGGCAGAAAGCCCAAACAGGCGTATATTAAGTAATAAAGGAAATATTAAATAATAAAATTTCAAAAAATTATAAAGAAAACTAAGACAAAAGTATTCAAATCTGCCCAAATTCTGGGCAGATTTGAATACAGTTAACTGACTTAAATGACGTACATGATTATCGCGGCTGATTAATTCTGCCAGTTGATTTATCAATAAATTCATAATATCAATATCATAGTGTGCAGCAGGTCTGATTTGATTCTATTTAGTTAGGTTCACAAAACCAAATGTTGTTTCTCAAAAAGTGTGTAGATTGAATTTTTGAAATATGAAAATAGTCATTAATGATCACTGCAAGACTCCTACTCTAGTCTTCTCCACCACTACGTCTGTTTTGATAGGTGATTTATATACATGTGCACTAAATTGATGATTAGTTACAATGTTGATAATGTTGCTGATGCTTTATAATACAGGACATAACTTCATCAAGTCTTTCCACTCTGCCATGTTGCAGCTCTGATGTTTGAAAATCTGTTGAAGACAGTGAAATACAGTATGTGCAAACACTATACTCTATACTGGTGACCTATTATATAATATCATAGACCTATCAGACCCCTTCACTATTTGAACACGTTGTTTTGTGAATGCATAAATCCTTTACAGTGGCTGATTGTAAGAGAAAGTGGACAGCACGATTTTGTGCATTTGTTCTGCTCGTTTTCCTGAGTTCCTGTTTATATATGAACTGCAGACAAATCCATTGGTTACTTACTTACTTTAAAAAAAACAAACACTCAGTGTTACTAACCTGTACTTAAATCCAGTGTAAACCTAAACACTGTTGCAACAGCAGGTGCTGATTGTGAATGGAGCTCTGTGCAACTGTAAACATTGACCGGCAGAGGGCGCTCACAAATCATCGTTTGTCTCAAAACTATCAGTGGGTTTTACAGATCAGAGACCAAGTTACAAAACATCAGAGGTGAAAAATAAGAAAATACATTTATTAGCTCATTTATTAGCAGATATAGGCCTAAGTGTTTACCATGGTATTTACCAAGAATAATAACTCTATAAACAAGTAATCACTGGCAATATAGTAAAATACAATTGAAAAAATGTAATATAATAAAATATCTCTTCATAAGAGAGGTGATTATTGCTGACAAATAGCAAAGCAGTTGTTGTACCATCAATAACTGAAAGCAGGATTTACCAAATACTGGAAGAATTGTGGAATAGTGAGGCTACGCTGACATTCAGTATGTCAAACAATGCCAAACCACACCACCCCACCCCACCACAGTGAGCCACAGTGTTAGGGACTTTTAGTTGTGTCAAAAGAAATTGTGAAATTTTGAAATCAACCAACTTGTTCACATGTTTCTATCAGTGTATTTACACCTATAACTTGGCTTTAGTGTGTGTATCATCACAGCTCAGGTGAGCTCTGAGGAAATCCAAGATCTTCTTCCACAGGTGGACTTCAGCTGCTGCGTGGGACCGGGCCTCACCCCCCCACAGGACTGGTTTACTCGCAGCCCTATTAAAGCTGGAGGGGCAGTAGGGTCCATAAGGTGGCTCTAGGTAATGTCCTGCTCCAGGGTAGCTCACACTTTCAAAGTTCTCCTTCCCATGATGCTTCAGTCTCTCCACCATCTCATCCATATAAGCCTTAGTGTCCCAGTTGAGGTCGTCCTCTGCGGCTGCAAAGAGGAAACGTCCCTTGGCTTGTTCAATGGGGACCAGGGTGGCCTTGTTCTCCTCTGCCAGGGGATTGTGCAAAGCATTCTTGACCAAGTAAGCCCCTGACTCAGTGGGAATCATCTTGCTCAAGTCAAACATTAATGCAGGGAGGATTTGGCTTTTCTTATAGTAGAGAGGTGTGGCCACGTTGGCGCTGCAGCCACTAATCCACACTACAGCCTCAACACTTGGCACAAAAGCAGCAAGTGAAAGTGCAATATCTCCCGCCTTTGATCGAGCAACAACACCAACTCCTTTACTGCCCACCTGTGAAGACGATGTGAGGAAAAATATGATGCTGATGTGATGGAACAGATGTGTTTTGGCTTGTGTGGAGTTCATTGCCTGACTTTTTGTTCAACAGAGTGTTATCAATCTGACATCCAAGCAAGCAAGGACATTGTCTGACTGATTGTCAATTCATTTTCCATAGCCTACATGTAAAACTCATCATAAAGAGGACTTTCACCTGATTTGAGTAGATAAGAGAGGAGGGTTTTTTTACTCACAACAATTATACACATTAGAGGTGATAAAAAAAATTGAATGATTAAGGTGAAACATAATCACAATTTAAAAAGTGGATGAAATGTAGAGGTCTCCTCAAGCATGGGGGCTCAATAATTTACAAGGAAATCTGTATAACCAATATAATTAGTAAATTATATGATAAAGCTGAATAAGAACATGCATTTTAAGCTCCTTTAAAGCAGTATGACTTTGTGCCAATATAACAAAAGCTAGATGCCAGTTGTTATTGTCATACACTGAGGACAAAACATAATTTTTGCCTTGGAAATGCAATATCTCGCGGGCTCCTCAAGGGAATCCCTTCGAATTTTGCACAAATGTCCACTTGGACTCAAGGATGAACTAATTAGACTTTGGTGGTCAAAGGTCAAAGGTCAAGGTAACAGTGACCTCACAAAACACCTTTAGCCATTAACCAAGATTCCACACAGCAATTATTACCAAATTTCACACAAATGGTAATTATTTTATATGACTGGATGAAGAGGGATGTGACCTGAAACTAGTTTTAGTGGCACATAACCACGAGGCGGTAATTTAGTTAGTTTCATTGTATATATCAGTACTAATTAGCAGGTATTGTTGTTTGCGCTCACCTAGCTTGTTAACTAGCTAGTATCCAGCAAATAAATTAGCTGATTAAAAATGGTCATTGAGACCACATGACCTTAACAAAGAAGACTACCCAAGTTGGAGGTAAACAAAGAAACTACTCAAAATGGCCGCTGGACCACCTGGTGTGTGGGGGAGGGAAGGTGTGAGTTTCTAGCTCATGCAATCTAAAGGTACCAGGTTAGAGGGAGGTTAGCTTCATGCAGGTTCTAGAACTGAGACCTACTACAGGTATGTGTGTGAACATACAAGTACTCGATTAACTGTATGGCTAACCACAACCTAAGCAAACATTACAACAACAAGACATTAATCAACATGTACATTAACAAAGTTAAAACTTATGCTGCTTAGATGTGCTGTGTAACGCTGTGCTATAAGAGATTAGGCCCAGTCAGTTAACGTTACCTAGTCCTTGGAACAAAAGAAAAAGAGGTCCTTTCCAGTGTTGTTGAAGTGTCCAGTGAGTTGGGTGGCTTTCTGGTGGAGTAGAGTCCTGTCTGGCTGTGTTGCTTCCGCTGTTCCACGCTAACTCTGCTGTGGCTCCTGTTGCTTGGAAAATCAGCTGGCTGACCTTGTGTTGTAGCCGCTGATTCTGAAGACTTTCAGTTAATCCTAAACAGGTCGATGTTGTTGAGGAGAATGTTGCAGTCTGCCGTGGGCAGGCTGGCAAGAGCGCTGTTGTCTCAGGTAGCAGGGCTGACCTGGGCCTGGGCCTTGGTGCTCCTTGACGAGCCAAGAGGGAAGAGGAGCTGCTCTCCTGAGCAAGCCAAAAAGAGAAGAGAGAAGACAAAAGAAGGAGATCTTGTTTTGTGTGGTGACACCCTGGGGGGTCACATGTCACAAACTGAGTGTGTGTGTGTATTTGTGCGTGTGTGTGTGTGTGTGTGTGGGGGGGGGGGGGGGGGGTTGTCCCCAGGTGTGAATAGTGATGAACTGTGAGGAAATTAGTTCCTTTGTCTGTGGAACAAAGAAACATCCCAACACATATATGTGTGTGTGTGCCCTGTGCACAGGTGATGGACATTCAGTTATGTCGTATAGTTGTCATATGCATACTTAATCCATGTCTGTCCCTTTCAGACATAAAAAGACAAGACACCTGTCTATGTGTCCCCTTCGACAGAAGATTACGATAAATTAACTGTAGAGCCATAATTCAGAGGGCACTTGGAGAAAGCTTTGGCCAAACTAACACATAAAGAGAGGGAAGGAGAACAAAGACAAAATGGTTTGGATGCTTATTTCCACATTCCCATTGATCCCCCTCATCGGAAGTATCTGAGATTCGCTTTTCAGGGGATAGCTTACGAGTTTGTGCTACTGCCATTCGGTCTGTCTTTGAGCCCAAGGATGTTTGTGAAATGCACCGAGGTGGCATGAGCTCCGCTATGGGAGCATGGGGTACAGGTGGCCATGTACATCGACGAGTGGCTGGTGGCTACCGCCACCCGACAGGAGGTGGCTCAACACTCGGAGGCTCTCACACAACACCTAGTGAACCCTGGTTTTCAGATAAATACCGAAAAGAGTAGGATGGAGCCTACTCAGCGCGTTGCTTTCATTGGGCTCATTCTGGACTCTCTCCATGGCATGGCATTTTTATCCCCAAAACGAGTGGAAACCATGCAGCTAGCATTGTTTCACAGGGGCAACGTGGTTACCCTCAAACAATGTCAGAGGTTTTTGGGTCTTGTTGCCTCCTCTGTAGTGGCAATACCAATGGGGCGCCTGTATACAAGAGGCATCCAGCGCTGGGTGGCATCTCTAGGTCACCGACGGGTGAGTATTTCCACAGACTGCTCACTAGTCCTTCACCAGTGGAAGAGCCCAGGTCTCCTGCCTTAGGGCATTCCTATGGGAACCTTCTCGGCCAGGAAAGTGATCACCACAGATGCATCTCTGGTGGGCTGGGGAGCTACACACAAGGGCAGAGCAGTGAATGGGAAATGGAAACCTCACATGCGTTCTACCCATATAAATGGTCTGGAGCTGATGGCTGTTCACTTGGCTCTAAAACATTTCCTCACTTGGCTGAGGGAACATCATGTTCTAGTGAGAACAGACAATTCCACTGTTGTGGCATATATCAACAGGCAAGGGGGGTCTGAGGTCCCCCCAGTTACACACACTGGCACACAGACTGATAGTTTGGAGCAGTGTGCACCTCCAGTCACTGAGAGCAACTCGTGTGCTGGGCAACTATGGAGCGGATCTGCTATCCAGGGGCAACCCACAGTATGCAGACTGGACACTTCACCCCGAGGTGGTGAAACAGTTTCGGCTTCGAGTGGCTGAAGATCCTACTTTATGCTTTTCCCCCAGTAGCTCTCATTCCTCTAACTCTGGCCAGAGTGAGGGAAGGAGGGCTGACCGTGATCCTAGTAGCCTCGCATTGGCCAGGGAAGCACTGCTTGGCAGAGATTTCTCAACTCCTGTCCGGCCTGCCATGGCCATTACCACTATGCGGGGACCTGCTGTCTCAGGCATAGGGGGAAATATTCCAAGCCCAGAGCCTCTCTGTGAGTGGTTCAGTCTGAATGTGGCGTGACTCCCGCACAGTGTTATTAACACTACACAGCATGCCAGAGCCTAATCAACAATATATACATCAACATAAAACAACATGTTTCTATCAGTGTATTTACACCTATGACTTGGCTTTAGTGTGTGTATCATCACTGCTCAGGTGAGCTCTGAAGAAATCCTGGATGTTCTTCCACAGGTGGACTTCAGCTGCTGCGTGGGACCGGGCCTCACCCCCCCACAGGACTGGTTTACCCGCAACCCCATGAAAGCTGGAGGGGCAGTAGGGTCCATAAGGTGGCTCTAGGTAATGTCCTGCTCCAGGGTAGCTCACACTTTCAAAGTTCTCCTTCCCATGATGCTTCAGTCTCTCCACCATCTCATCCATGTAAGCCTTAGTGTCCCAGTTGAGGTCATCCTCTGCGGCTGCAAAGAGGAAACATCCCTTGGCTTGTTCAATGGGGACCAGGGTGGCCTTTTTCTCCTCTGCCAGGGGATTGTGCAAAACATTCTTGACCATGTTGGCTCCTGACTCAGTGGGAATCATCTTGCTCAAGTCAAACATTAATGCAGGGAGGATTTGGCTTTTCTTATAGTAGAGGGGTAAAGCTGTATTGGCACAGCAGCCATTGATCCACACTGTGGCCTCAACATCTGGCAGGTAAGAGGCGATTGAAAGTGCAATATCTTCACTTTTTGAAAGGGATAGCACACCAACTCCTTTACTGCCCACCTGTGGAAAAACATTTAAAATTACCAACTGCAACACTCAGCTTTTTTGAAATGCAGATTTCCTCTTCTGTAAATGAACATGAAGCACTTGCTTGTATGTGTGTGCCTTTTTAAAAGTTCACCTTTTGATTATTAACAGTTTTTCACAGTATGGAGAACGAATGGGAATTTTTCCTTTGTCTTCTTGCAATCATGCTGCAAACACTGCCCAAGCAAACCTTCATTATTTTTTATGTAGGTGTACACTTCCCAATATTAAAAGCACTAAATCATAAAATGGAAGAAGCAGGACCATTGCAATTGTATCGTTCTTTAACCAGCCATTTCAAGGAACTCACCTTGTCTTGTTTTCTTAAATACTCTCTTGCTTCCTCAAAATAATCCAGATGAACCTCTCTGATGTTCCTGGGCATGTCGTCATGGCCGTACAGAGCTACAGTCAGAACCACAAATCCTCGACTTGCCAGCAGAGAGGCCCTTTTCTCAGATAAACCTCCACCAAACATGTACAGATCCAGCACGGCAGGGAACGGACCTCTTCCTGGACCAGAGGACATACGACAAAGCAAAATGACATACAGCTAATATATGATGATGCATTTTAGCCAGTACAATGGCACAGCTTTTGTTAGTTGTTCATAGGAAAACAATGGACTTTGCACAAAGCAGAAACTGTAACCCATGGCTACAGAGACAATATTAGATGGGATAAATTCATTCTTGGTTTGTCTTCTAATAAATTCTATTAATTAAAGTCTAAAAATATGCAACATTAAAGCAAGTAACCGGGGGGAGTAAACAGGACTCCACAAATATTCCCCTCTTTGACCCCATCTCCAATCAGAAACCTCTCATTAGTCGCCTCTGCCAGCATCCTTCCCTCCCCCTCCCCTTCATGAGCTGAACACCACCCATGGTGTGTATTAATGCCCCCTATTTGCTTAATTTTTGTTTTCGATACTCTGCTGTCAGACATGACGTCAGCTTGTATGGCATAAACATGCAATAAAACAGATAACATACATTAGACTTTGGACCTATGGAAAGCTACAACTGGTTGTACAGTAACATCATTTGTCTGACCTGCAGATGTCTTGTTTTTCTATACCAAGTGCTTTATGATGGGGTTGCTGAATGTCTTGCATGGTCTTTGCTCTTTTGTTTGCATGAATAACTGATACCAAACATATAAAAAATTTATCATTGTATTAAGATAAGTCCAACATCTGCAACATGACTCCAGTTTGTTGGTCAGTCGATCAAAGAGTGGTATCGCCTTCTACAGCTGCCATTTTATGCAAGTGAACATTGAGTGTGTGCAAAAAAAATCCATTATACTGATTTATATTCTGATAATTAGTCTAATGCATGGACTCAATAGACCAAAATCCAATGCAGTCCCCTTGTGCTGGTGCAGTACTCCTGTGCTCCTGTAAAAGTGGCAGCTCTGCTCCTAGGACAAAGGCTTATATCTCAATCTAGTGGTCTTAGTGAATAATACCAGGCTGAGAGAACAACAACTAGCACTTCTCCATATACATTACAGTAAATATGCAGGTGTAGCAGTATGATATGCTTCTGTGGCTGATTGCAGGCAAGTCTGCCGCTCTGCACTTTACCTGGCGCCGTAGCCTATCAATGCAGAGGGCGAGAGGGAATAAAAGGGGCCGTGTCCCTCCCACGCTCTCTCACTTCCTGGCTCGAAGGCCCTCCCGCATCCCTGCCTTCCGCTTCCTCCTCTGCTCTCAAGGGTGTGGTCCATCGTGGTTAAGGGGATGGTGGCGATTTTCTTTGTTCGCCATAGGCACTAAAAGGACAAGCAGATGCTCCGGTTAGCACGGAGCAGTGCAGAGCCTCCTCGTCTTTCTCCTCACCGGGAGGGTGCCTGCTGATCGGGACCTGTAGCTAACTGTGGACGTTAAGAAAGTTGCAGGAACACTGCTGCTTCGCCTACCCTCGGTTCGCGGTGGCTGGGTGTTGGGGATTGCTCTGTTGCCCCGCTATATGGACTGTCGGCTGTGAATGTTTTCTGCTTAGCTCGTTGCTTTCTGCTTCACTTAATGCCGCTGCTTCTGCTCGCTTCGGTGAGTGTTTACTGCAGGTTTTGTTTTGCTTTTGGACAATTGTTAGTGTATACTTGCTAATTAATTGTGTTCTCCCTTCCCCCTGTAGTTGCTGAGAGCCGACGGTGGTGGCGGTGTCCTGGGTGGTGGTTTCCCTTCGTGTGCTGTGATCCTGGATTTGGTTGTCTTTGCCCTTCACCTTTTGTTTGTGTGTCACGAGTGGGGTGCCTTTCTTTGTTTTGGACTTCTTCACCCCACATTGTCCCTCACCGTTGGTAAGCCTCAGCCACTGGAGTAGGGTGTTAACCAATAGTTCCGTTTTGAAATACTTTTTTTAAACTTTGAGACCAACATTAAATAAACGTGTTAATTATTTTGTGACCTTGAACCACGTCTCCTGCCCTTCCTTATATTGCTTACCTGCCTCCCTCCCTATTCCATTATATTCATTTACAATTCCTTGAGTGCAATTCCCAGGGTGGCGTTGTCTGTTTTATCCTCAAATTTCATAAGCTAAAATCTGTACCATAACATTGTATGAACCCTCGTATCGCCACACAGGCGGAGATGAAATCGATAAAGATAAATATCAACATGGATAATAACATTGTTGATGTTGAGACGTTAGACTCAGTGACATATTTTAGAAAAGATGTTTATTCAGGAAGAATAAATGAGAGTGAGTGCTGTCTCCAGCAACATGAACTTGTATTTTACTTGAGTAGGCTTCTTCTGTTTTCTGCTCCTTTATACTTCTACTCCTCGACATTATAGGTGGAAATACTTTTTACTCCACTACAATAACAGCTACACTCTCTTTTCAGATTAACACAACCCCGACAACCCTCTCTGTTCTTCCTGCTCTCAAACACAGCAAGCTCCACCCTGTGCTCATATTTCCTGGTTCCCTCCCCTTCAGATCTCCAGTTTGAAGATGGGTGGAACCAACATGTGGTGAAGTGCAAGAGCTGACAGGTCCCGTTCACTGCAGAGACACATGTTGTTCAGATCAGAGCTCAAACTAGTTTCAGTTCTGAGAAAGTGAAACTCAGACAGTCGATGACACTGAGAGGTGACATGGCGCATAAAGGAGTTCAGCTGGACCGGGAATCCATCTCTTGTTCGATCTGTCTGGATCTACTGAAGGATCCGGTGACTATTCCCTGTGGACACAGCTACTGCATGAACTGTATTAAAACCCACTGGGATGAAGGGGATGAGAAGAAAATCCACAGCTGCCCTCAGTGTAGGCAGACCTTCACACCAAGACCTATCCTGGTGAAAAGCACCATGTTAGCAGTTTTAGTGGAGGAGCTGAAGAAGACTGGACTCCAAGCTGCTGCTGCTGATCACTGCTATGCTGGACCTGAAGATGTGGCCTGTGATGTCTGCACTGGGAGAAAACTGAAAGCTGTCAAATCCTGTTTGATGTGTCCAGCCTCTTACTGTGAGAAACATCTGCAACCTCACTATGAAGCAGCTCCGTTAAAGAAACACAAGCTGGTGGAGCCCTCCAAGAAGCTCCAGGAGAACATCTGCTCTCGTCATGATGAGGTGATGAAGATGTTCTGCCGCACTGATCAGCAGTGTATCTGTTATCTCTGCTCTGTGGATGAACATAAAGGCCACGACACAGTCTCAGCTGCAGCAGAAAGGACTGAGAGGCAGAGAGAGCTCCAGCTGAGGCGACAACAAATCCAGCAGAGAATCCAGGACAGAGACAAAGATGTGAAGGTGCTTCAACAGGAGGTGGAGGCTATCAATGGCTCTGCTGATAAAGCAGTGGAGGACAGTGAGAAGATCTTCACTGAGCTGATCCGTCTCATGGAGAAAAGAAGCTCTGATGTGAAGCAGCAGATCAGATCCCAGCAGGAAACTGAAGTGAGTCGAGTCAAAGAGCTTCAGGAGAAGCTGGAGCAGGAGATCACTGAGCTGAAGAGGAAAGACGCTGAGCTGAAGCAGCTCTCACACACAGAGGATCACAACCAGTTTCTACACAACTACCCCTCACTGTCACGACTCAGTGAATCTACAGACTCATCCAGCATCAATATCCGTCCTCTGAGCTACTTTGAGGACGTGACAGCAGCTGTGTCACAGCTCAGAGAGAAACTACAGGACATTCTGACATGGACAAACATCTCACTGACAGTGACTGAAGTGGATGTTTCACTGTCACAACTAGAGCCAAAGACCAGAGCTGAATTCTTAAATTATTCACAGGATATCACACTGGATCCAAACACAGCAAACAGACATTTGTTATTATCTGAGGGAAACAGAAAAGCAACACGTAGTCAACAACAGTCTTATTCTAGTCACCCAGACAGATTCACTTCATATTTTCAGGCCCTGAGTAGAGAGAGTCTGGCTGCACGTTGTTACTGGGAGGTGGAGACGAGAGGAGGAGTTTATGTAGCAGTCGCATACAAGAATATCAGCAGAGCAGGGAGCTTGGATGAATGTATATTTGGAAGCAATGACAAATCTTGGGCATTACACTGTGATCAAAACAGTTATACATTCTTCTACAACAACATCAGAACTCCAGTCTCAGGTCCTCGGTCCTCCAGAGTAGGAGTGTACCTGGATCACAGAGCAGGTGTTCTGTCCTTCTACAGCGTCTCTGAAACCAGGACTCTCCTCCACAGAGTCCAGACCACATTCACTCAGCCTCTCTATGCTGGAGTTCGGCTTTGCTGGAACAATGGAGACACAGCTGAGTTCTGTAAACTCAAATAGACAAAGGATATTTAAATTTCAGTTGGTTAAAATCTGTATTTTAATTCATCAGTTTATTTGAACTTCCATCATCGCTGCTAAAAGCTCATTGCTGTTGTGTTTCTGCACTGCACACAGATCACCTGTCAATCAAACATTATGGGAGGGGCTTTGACCTCTTCTCTTTTATTGTTGTATTGATGTTTGAGTTTCTTTAGGTGGAGCTGGAGCCATGGAGGATATCACTGCTCAGGATGATTTTTCTTCACCTAAACTCACATTTCTCCACATGAAAATATAAACTTCTATTTGCTCTAAATGTTGAATATTTGTATTGATGTATTGAAACAAACTGATTGTGTGGATGAAGTGAATCTCCCCCTGAAATCACTGAACAAGAGTCATTTAACACCAAGCACCAAGCGTCCTAGTGTTTTCTTTCACAAGTCCATGAGCGGTGACTTTAGTGCTTGGAGGAGACTCCAAATACACACCATGTATGAACCAAAGCAAGGTGTTTTTTACCTTCAGTTAAACGGCTTGAGTTTAATTTTGTTATGTAATGACAAAGTAGAAGTAAAACATGACTATAAGCAAGGCGAGTGCATCTCCAGTCCCATCATTCATGTAGGTTTTCTTCAGAGTCAGGTTCCCTCTTCAGGACACTGTGAATGTCTCTCCCCAGTGTCCTCACATGTTTCCACTAAAACAAGTTCATGTGACGTTTCCTGTGTCTCCATCTCATCTGTTTTCCACACACACGCCATCTTCCATTTAAAAACCTCCTTAAAACAGTCCTTTGGCCTTCTTTAAATTCACTTGCTTCCACCCTGGCAGACGTTCATATTCCTCTCTCTTCATGTCCAAAGCTTTCTGTAACAGAGGAGAAAAACAAAGAGTTCATTAATACAAATTTTAAAGAAGAAACAGAGTTGAAATAGTTGATGTGAATGTTTTACAGGAAGGTCCTGATGTTTGAGTGTTGACGTGAGTGTTTATTGGGTAAAAAGTTTTTTAAAGAAACTGTCCGAAAGCTTTACTCAGTGTCCATTTTAATAGCGAATGGACATTGACTATGTGTGAAAACAATACATTGTAATGATTTATATTCTGATGATCAGTCTAATGCATGAACTCAATAAAACAAAATGCAATGCAGGACCAGTGTGCTGCTTCAGTACTCCTGTGCTCCTGTAACAGTGGCAGCTCTGCTCCCAGGACACAGGCTTACATCTCCATCTAGTGGTCTTAGTGAATAATACCAGGCTCCTGCAGAA